>NC_069499.1:1361755991-1361923491 GCF_027579735.1 Bombina bombina
AGTTTTCAGATTACAAGCAATTGCGTTAGCTCCTAATTTTAATGATATTTTGGTTCAACCTCCCTCTTTACATTTAGCAAGCTCTCACACAGAGAGGCTTCTGTGGCTTCTTATGATTCATGGATGGAAGGTAAATCTGGAAAAAGTTCCCTTCTTCCCAGTAGAAGAGTGTGCTCTCTGGGAACCATCATCGATTCTGTAACTATGAAAATCTTTCTTACAGATCAACTTTGATACAAACTTAAGGCTTGCCTGCCGTTTGTTACAGTCTACTCTTCTGCCCTCTGAGGGAGGTGGGGGGGGACTTATGGTAGCAACTACTGACATTTGCTCGTTTCCATCTGAGACCTCTTCAGTTATGAATGCTCAGTAAATGGAACGGAAATCATTTTGACCCGTTTCAGATAATTAGTTTGGATCCAGCGACGAGGGACTCCCTCTCCTGGTAGCTGTCTCAGATCATCTGTCTCAGGGGGTTTTCTTCCTGAGATCATCTTGGGAGATTCTGACTATGGATGCAAGTTTTATAGGATGGGGGGGATGTGTGGGGTCCTCTAAGAACTCAGGGGACCTGGCAGCCAGAGGAATAAACTCTACCCATCAACATTCTGGAATTAAGGGCCATCTTCAATGCTCTGATGGTGTGGCCCCAGCTTTGTTCCGTCTGTTTTATTCAATTTCAGTCAGGCAACATCACGACAGTGGCTTATATAAATCTCCAGGGAGGGACTCGAAGCTCTCGCTGCATCAGGAAGTATTTTCCGAGCTCGCCCTCAGATGGGGGGGTTCTGGAGATAGACCTAAATGCCTCACGTCTAAATGCCAAACTGCCCAGATACGGGCAGAGATTGAGAGACCCTCGAACAGAGTTGGACGCATTATCGATTCCTTGGAAGTTCAATCTTGTATATCTATTTCCTCCAATTGCCCTTCTTCCTCGAGTAATTGCTCGAATCAAACAGGAAGGTATTTCAGCGATTATGATTGCTCCGGCATGGCCCCGCAGAACTTGGTATGCAGATCTAATTGTTACATAATTTGGATGTGGTTAGAGCCTTAAAGTTCTTCATTCATGCTGCCAAGGAATTTCGACAGTCTTCTTCCCAGTTCATTATTTATTCTGGTAAACGCATGGTGTAAAAAGGCCACTGCGGTTACTCTTTCTTTTTGGCTGAGAAGTTTAATTCATATGGCTTATGTGGAGGCGGCACAGCCGTACAGTGTCTTTGTCTTGGGCATTCAAGAATGAGACTTCAGTAGAATAGATCTGTAGGGCAGCTACATGGTCCTCGCTACATACTTTTACTAATCTTTGCAAATTTTATGTTTTCGCCTCAGCTGACGCTTCTTTTGGGAGAAAGGTTCTTGAATTGGTGGTGCCTTCTGTTTAGGACTGCCTTTCTTATTTTTTCCCTCCCTATTCATTCTGTGTTCACCTAAACTTGGGTTTTGGTTTCCCATAGGTAATGAATGAATTTGTGTACTCTCACTGGCATTAGAAAGAAAACAACATAATTTATGCTTACCTGATAAATTTATTTTCTTTCTTGGCAGTGAGAGTCCATGAACCTACCCTGTGTCTTATGTAGTGGCGGTAGTTTCTCTGGCACCTCTGTACCCCTTGTACCTCTTCACTTTTCCTTATCCTCTGCTTGAATTACTGAGAGGGTAGGGAAGTGGCAGGGATATTTGATGCTTTGATATGGGTGTCTTTGCCTCCTCCTGGTGACCAGGTGTTGTATTCCCATAGGTAATGAATGAATTTGTGAACTCTCACTGCCAAGAAAGAGAAAATAATTTATCAGGCAAGCATAAATTAGGTTTCCCCAGTTTTGCACAACCAACATTGTTATATTAATATACTTTATAATGTATAAACCTTTACATTTCTGCCTGTTTCTAAGCAACTACAGACCACCTCTTATGAATTAGCAGTGTCTGGCTATGAAAAGCTAATAAAAATGCATGAGATGTGTGCCATATAGATAACATTATGCTCACTCCCATGGATTGTGCAGGAACCAGTACTAATTGGCTAAAATGCAAGTCTGTAAATAGCCTTGAGATAATGGGGGCTGTCTGTAGAGACTTAGATACAAGGTAATCACAGAGGTAAAAAGTATATTAATATAACTGTGTTGGTTGTGCAAAAATGGGGAATGGGATTATCTATATTTTTAAACAAAAAACTTTTTGGAGTAGACTGTCCCTTTTAGGTTTTGCATCCCTAAATTTTAAAGAGTAAACTGGGGCACCTAAAGGGGAGCCACATTTCTTAGGCTTATATTGGCCTCCATTTTTGTATTCTTATTCTCTTGTATCAAATTTGCTGTTTGCTTTTTCTGTATCTAGGTAACTTCAAAAAAACGAAAAATGTCAACAGATGAATCTGGGAGTGATGAACCAAACACCACAAAGCCACCTCCACAGAAGCCCAGGCGATCCTTCCAGTGCAGAGCATGTGGGTACAAAACAGGCAGTTTGGCTGACTTCAGGCAACACATCCCTCAGCATCGCACAGATGAAAGCTCACACCAGTGCAGAGAGTGTGGGGTCTGTTTTACTTCCCAGGGATCCTTAAACCGCCATAGGTTTATGACCCACAAAATGAAGGGAGCAACAGAAGAAGATCAGAAGGAATCTCCACCAAAATCGGAGGAACCTGCTGATGGTAAATTTTCTTGCCGGGTGTGCAAGAAGAGCTTTGATAGCCAGCTGAACTTAAATACTCACTTTAGGACACATGGCATGGCCTTTATAAAACAGCGGCAAAGTGTAGGGACTGATAACTAAGGGAAATTGGTCTAAGAACTCACCTAAACTTTGCGCCTATGCTGCCTCAATTCCAAGGTGTCTGGTGTTAAGCATTTGATTAATAGCGGTTCTTCCATTCCTGACATTGCTATGGCATAATATGAATGTTGCTACTTGTTTGGTAAGATAAGGTCTTACACTTATTGTCTCAATATACTGTACCTAGTGTGTCCGCTATACAGTAAGCAAGAGATATCTTATCACTCGAGATGCCCTTTCAGCACAGTTATTTTAGAAATCGGATAACTGATACTGTTCTGTCAGAGTGTTTACAGTACAAATGCCAGCATATCTGGACTTTAAGTGGAGCTTTCTTGTGGAATTTGTGCATCTGACCTTCGAACACACAAGTGCATACAAGATTGTCTAAGTGATTGTAAACACTGCAGCATTGAATTATAATCCCCAATAATTTGTGAGGTGCCTTATTGCAGCCACCTGAACCAGAAGAATCATCACTTCCGGATTGTACAGATTTGCAGAAATTTTTGGGAGTCAAAAAGGACTTTTTTTTTTTAAAATAAATTCATCATGATAAAATAACATTTAATATGTATTCAGTGCTCCTGCTTTGTGCAGCATGTACTCTATGCAGTGACCCAGTATTTAATTCACTGACTCTTTTTTACCACTCTGATTCATTCCCAGAACATGGAGTTACTGTTTATTCTAGTGGATACACTGCTTCAGACTTGACATGGAGGGTGTTTTTTTTCTTTCTTCTCTCTCTTAAAGATGTTTGGCAAATTTTACTAAGATCACTCCAGTCATACCAACTTCACTGATCATGCAGACTCTTTAATTTAACCAGTTTGTTTTTCTATGCAACTGATTTACAAAATAATAGAAAGATGATCAAGCTATAGGGAAGCACAGAAGTACAAATATACTGGTGAGGCTCGAGAGACATCAACTTGAAATTTGCCCATTGTTGAAATTTGAGGAGAGTATATTTTCTTTGTAAAGACAGCCCATTGTTTATTATTGCAAACCATAGAAACATATGCTGGAACTGGGACAAATGACTATATAAAAATGTAAAATACATTAACTATAAATATATATATATATATTTTTCTGCACAGAATTTTTAGACCCGCTAGTACAGGTTCTCTTCTCAAAATCTTTGTGTGTTTTTTGTTTTCTTTTTTTAAGGTATGTACTGAAAAAAAACAACTGTGAAGAGGAAGTAATAAGTATTTATAATCGGTTTAGCAGTATATCACATTTGCTTCAGCTCCTCCAGTGCCCCTACATTTTGTAGGTTTTAGGGTTAGTATTAAATCTTATTTAAAATGTAAGGGTACTTTTTTTTTTTTTTTCTCTTTCAGTGCAACAAAATTTAAAGCCTTTAAATTGATGCTGTCAGGTTGGATTGTGTAAGTGATAAAAGGTTAAAGTTTTCAGTTGGGTTATTATTGTGATTGATGCAAATAGGGGAAATTTAATGTACAGTGTTACATTTTACAATTTCCCTTGTAGTGATGGCTGCCAATTGTCTACTTTCAAACGCTGAAATATATTTAAACATTGGCAGTACCTCCACATAGCTTCCAAGCTGACACGTCCATCCTAAAAGACAATTGACAAATACGCTTGTGGTGTAGATATCAAAACAAGCAGACTCCTTTTTTTATTTTATTGCATCAGACACATCCATTGGAACTCTGCAGAATTTAAATAATGAAAGTAACAGTTTATAATCTGTTTTGGTGGATCAAGTCTGTTCTCCTGTAAGCACGTCAGTATATCTGTGATAACTTTCAGCTCACAACTCACAGCACTGAAGAGGCTACGTGTATAGCATGTTGCCTTTTTTATTGGAGTAACCCCAATTTTCAAAGTAGAGAAGCTCATACAAGTTTTCTCTCTCTCTCTCTCTCTCTCTCTCTCTGTTTTGGAAAAAAGTGTGTGACTTCCTTTTTATAATTACATTTTTTTAACAGTTTTATCTGTACATGTGGATTGGAAATTTTGATTTTATGATGTAACTTTTATATATATATATATATATATATATATAAACACTTTAAGCAGTCTCAAGTGTAACAATAAAACTCCAGTCTTCTGTGTGTTTCTTACACAGCTGCTGGTTTGCTATGGAAAGTAACATGTACATTATTAATTGTGAATTAAAGGTGAGATCTCCTTTAATTGGGTTAGAAACCGTACGTGTCCATTATTTAGCCACTGCAGTTCAAAGCATCTGCCTTGGCTAATCACTTTGAGCCAAAGAATGTATATTCATATTCTATTCATAAGCCACTTCTTTATGTTGTCAGCAACATTGACATGACAGTGCAATTAATTTCAGTTATCTCGCAACTAAATCTCTGCATTCCCTTTTTGTTTTCATTTAAACCCAAAATAAAAGCACCTTCCCCGCCCCACCCCCAAAGAAAGAAAAAGTCTGCCTTCTTATTGCAGTCTCAGGTTAAAGTTAGGCCACATAACAGGTGTTCCTGTAGCCCTTCTTCAGACATGTCTACAACAAATTGTATTCTAGATTTTGTTTTTTAAGAGAATCAACATTCTTTCTAAAACAAGGCTAGAGAAGCTGCCAATTCTTTGTTGAGAAGCCAAAAGCTTTCCCAACCTATTCCTAAAATTGGTGTCGAAGAAACTACCAATATCATTGTCTTTCAAATGCTAGGTAAAAACATTGGGCTTTTTAATGACTGATTCCTTTGTTGAAAATAATACCTAGAGAGGCTCAGAAGCAGTAATGCACTCCTGGGAGCTAGCTGCTGATCGGTGGCTGCACATATACCTCTTATCATTGGCTCACCCTATGTGTTCAGCTACCTACCAGTATTGCAGTGCTGCTCCTTCATCAAACAATACCAAAAGAATGAAGGAAAGTTGTCTCAAATTGTATTCTCTATCTGAATCATGAAAGAAAAATTTGGTGTTCCATGTCCCTTTTGAGTTATAAAGCTGCTAGACACATTTGTTTGTATTCCATGGTTCCAAAAAAAGATGAGGGGTTCAAGTTCAACTAAGTGGGCCAATCTGTTAGTGTAGCCATGCAAAGTGTCTTACATGTTTTTTTGCAGGGTTGTCAAATTTAAGGCCATTACAACACATTAGATTATTTTTTCTTAGCATTGACTACTAGGGTTGTGCATTCGGCTCCTTCTTGAGGATCCAAATCCTGAAGAAGGCGGGCACTCGTGGGATTCAGCTCTTTCCTAAACCACATTCTTGTGAAAGTTTAACATGCTAGGATCTGCAAATCCAGATCCTAGTGTGGTGAACTTTCACAAGCATAAATGAGGATCCGGAAACAGCGGAATACCACAAGCGGCCGCCTTCCACATTCGTATCCTCGCTAAGGATTCGAATGCACACTCCTATTGAATACTAGTTGAATGTGATCCATATAATGGAGTATGATCATTCCCATCTTTCGTATCTCCACAATAAACAGAGAAAGGTCCTTGGTGTTGTATGGATCCCAAAAGGAAGGGTCAATTAAGGGGACAATCTACTCATACATTTTTATTGTTTAAAAGATAGATAATCCCTTTTTATAACCCATTCCCCAGTTTTTGCCTAACCAACACTATTATATTAATATACGTTGTATCTAAGCCTCTGCAGACAGCCCACCTTATCTCATTGTTATTTACAAACTTCCATTTTAGTCAATTAGTGCTACTTCATAAATAACTCCACGGGATGGAGTACAATGTTATCTATATGGCACACATGAACTAACAGTGTATGACTGTGAAAATCTACTGAAATAAGAGGTGGCATGCAGAGGCTTAGAAACAGAAATTTAGAGGTTTAAATGTTATAGTCAGAAATTTAGAGGTTTAAATGTTATAAAGTATATTAATATAACAATGTTGGTTGTGCAAAGCTGGGGAATGGGTAGTAGAAACGTCTTATCTTTTTAAACAATAAAAAAAATACTGTAAATATATGGAGCATGACTGTCTGCCACCGGAATATAGAACCATGCATTTTTTTAATTTGTTTCATAACAGTCAAAAATGATTCTATGTCAAATGTATTTACTATAAGATACTAGTTTAGGAATCAGATCTAGCAAAGCCTGCTAAAGAAGCTATGTCTAAACTGGACACTGGAAATTTTTAAATGACTTTTGGCTTTATGAATTTGTGCACTGAAAAATGATGTCTGTTACAGCTGAATCTGCTTAGAGAGTTACTCTTACAACATGTGGAGTGTCAGGTACTTACTAGCGGCAGTCCGGGAAAACAACATTCTTAGTTCGGGACAGATGCCAATGCCTGCTTCCCTTGCCTCAGAGTCCCACATGTAGGAACGCCAGGGCAAAGATCCTGCTGTTGCTGATTTCCCCTAGATATGCGCTGCTATACACTGTCTAGATTTAAAGGGTCCATGTTCTAATAACCAGAACTCCCACCTGAAGGTCTCAGGTTTGGGAATCCCTATAAAAGCTTACTCAGCCTATCACTCTGTGCTGAGTTATTGTACATTCTTGTTTCTGAGTTTGGTGAAAGCCAACCATACTTACCTTGTACCTTGTTTTGGCATTTATTCTATAAATAAATGCCAAAACCAGGGGTCACAATCTAAAGTTAGAGGGTAGTAGATTCAGGAGAAATTTGAGGAAGCATTTTCTCCAACATAGGTGTGTCCGGTCCACGGCGTCATCCTTACTTGTGGGATATTCTCTTCCCCAACAGGAAATGGCAAAGAGCCCAGCAAAGCTGGTCACATGATCCCTCCTAGGCTCCGCCTTCCCCAGTCATTCTCTTTGCCGTTGTTCAGGCAACATCTCCACGGAGATGGCTTAGAGTTTTTTGGTGTTTAAATGTAGTTTTTATTCTTCAATCAAGAGTTTGTTATTTTAAAATAGTGCTGGTATGTACTATTTACTCTGAAACAGAAAAGAGATGAAGATTTCTGTTTGTAAGAGGAAAATGATTTTAGCAACCGTTACTAAAATCGATGGCTGTTTCCACACAGGACTGTTGAGAGGAATTAACTTCAGTTGGGGGAAACAGTGAGCAGACTTTTGCTGCTTGAGGTATGACACATTTCTAACAAGACTTGGTAATGCTGGAAGCTGTCATTTTCCCTATGGGATCCGGTAAGCCATTTTTATTAAATAAGAATAAAGGGCTTCACAAGGGCTTTAATGACTGGTAGACATTTTTCTGGGCTAAAACGATTGATTTATAAGCATTTTTAATACTTCATAGTTTTGAGGAGTTATTTTATTCTTGGGAATTATGTAAAATAACCGGCAGGCACTGTATTGGACACCTTTTTCACTGGGGGCCTTCTCTAATCATAGGCAGAGCCTCATTTTCGCGCCTCTATTGCGCAGTTGTTTTTGGGAAGCAAGACATGCAGATGCATGTGTGAGGAGCTCAGATACATAGAAAAAGCTTACTGAAGGCGTCATTTGGTATCGTATTCCCCTTTGGGCTTGGTTGGGTCTCAGCAAAGCAGATACCAGGGACTGTATAGGGGTTAAATATAAAAACGGCTCCGGTTCCGTTATTTTAAGAGTTAAAGCTTTCAAATTTGGTGTGCAATACTTTTAAGGCTTTAAGACACTGTGGTGAAATTTTGGTGAATTTTGAACAATTCCTTCATACTTTTTCACATTTTCAGTAATAAAGTGTGTTCAGTTTAAAATTTAAAGTGACAGTAACGGTTTTATTTTAAAACGTTTTTTGTACTTTGTTATCAAGTTTATGCCTGTTTAACATGTCTGAACTATCAGATAGACTATGTTCTGTATGTGGGGAAGCCAAGGTTCCTTCTCATTTAAATAGATGTGATTTATGTGACACAAAATTTAGAGAAAATGATGCCCAAGATGATTCCTCAAGTGAGGGGAGTAAGCATGGTACTGCATCATCCCCTCCTTCGTCTACGCCAGTCTTGCCCACACAGGAGGCCCCTAGTACATCTAGTGCGCCAATACTCCTTACTATGCAACAATTAACGGCTGTAATGGATAATTCTATCAAAAACATTTTAGCCAAAATGCCCACTTATCAGCGAAAGCGCGACTGCTCTGTTTTAGAAAATACTGAAGAGCATGAGGACGCTGATGATATTGGTTCTGAAGTGCCCCTACACCAGTCTGAGGGGGCCAGGGAGGTTTTGTCTGAGGGAGAAATTTCAGATTCAGGGAAAATTTCTCAACAAGCTGAACCTGATGTGATTACATTCAAATTTAAATTGGAACATCTCCGCGCTCTGCTTAAGGAGGTGTTATCTACTCTGGATGATTGTGAGAATTTGGTCATTCCAGAGAAATTATGTAAGATGGACAAGTTCCTAGAGGTCCCGGGGCCCCCCGAAGCTTTTCCTATACCCAAGCGGGTGGCGGACATTGTAAACAAAGAATGGGAAAGGCCCGGCATACCTTTTGTCCCTCCCCCTATATTTAAGAAATTGTTTCCTATGGTCGACCCCAGAAAGGACTTATGGCAGACAGTCCCCAAGGTCGAGGGGGCGGTTTCTACTCTAAACAAACGCACTACTATCCCTATAGAAGATAGTTGTGCTTTCAAAGATCCTATGGATAAAAAATTAGAGGGTTTGCTTAAAAAGATGTTTGTTCAGCAAGGTTACCTTCTACAACCAATTTCATGCATGGTTCCTGTCACTACAGCAGCGTGTTTCTGGTTCGATGAACTAGAAAAGTCGCTCAATAAAGATTCTTCTTATGAGGAGATTATGGACAGAATTCATGCTCTCAAATTGGCTAACTCTTTTACTTTAGACGCCACTTTGCAATTGGCTAGATTAGCGGCGAAAAATTCAGGGTTTGCTATTGTGGCGCGCAGAGCGCTTTGGCTAAAATCTTGGTCAGCGGATGCGTCTTCCAAGAACAAGTTGCTTAACATACCTTTCAAGGGGAAAACGCTGTTTGGCCATGACTTGAAAGAGATTATTTCTGATATCACTGGGGGTAAGGGCCACGCCCTTCCTCAGGATAGGTCTTTCAAGGCTAAAAATAAACCAAATTTTCGTCCCTTTCGCAGAAACGGACCAGCCCCAAGTGCTACATCCTCTAAGCAAGAGGGTAATACTTCTCAAACCAAGCCAGCCTGGAGGCCAATGCAAGGCTGGAACAAAGGTAAGCAGGCCAAGAAACCTGCCACTGCTACCAAGACAGCATGAGATGTTGGCCCCCGATCCGGGACCGGATCTGGTGGGGGGCAGACTTTCTCTCTTCGCTCAGGCTTGGGCAAGAGATGTTCTGGATCCTTGGGCTCTAGAAATAGTCTCCCAAGGTTATCTTCTGGAATTCAAGGAGCTTCCCCCAAGGGGGAGGTTCCACAGGTCTCAATTGTCTTCAGACCACATAAAAAGACAGGCATTCTTACATTGTGTAGAAGACCTGTTAAAAATGGGAGTGATTCATCCTGTTCCATTAGGAGAACAAGGGATGGGATTCTACTCCAATCTGTTCATAGTTCCCAAAAAAGAGGGAACATTCAGACCAATCTTAGATCTCAAGATCCTAAACAAGTTTCTCAAGGTTCCATCGTTCAAAATGGAAACCATTCGGACAATTCTTCCTTCCATCCAGGAAGGTCAATTCATGACCACGGTGGATTTAAAGGATGCGTATCTACTTATTCCTATCCACAAGGAACATCATCGGTTCCTAAGGTTCGCCTTTCTGGACAAGCATTACCAGTTTGTGGCACTTCCATTCGGATTAGCCACTGCTCCAAGAATTTTCACAAAGGTACTAGGGTCCCTTCTAGCGGTGCTACGACCAAGGGGCATTGCAGTAGTACCTTACTTGGACGACATACTGATTCAAGCGTCGTCCCTACCACAAGCAAAGGCTCATACGGACATTGTCCTGGCCTTTCTCAGATCTCACGGGTGGAAAGTGAACGTAGAAAAAAGTTCTCTATCTCCGTCAACAAGAGTTACCTTCTTGGGAACAATAATAGACTCCTTAGAAATGAGGATTTTTCTGACAGAGGCCAGAAAATCAAAACTTCTAAGCTCTTGTCAAGTACTTCATTCTGTTCCTCTTCCTTCCATAGCGCAGTGCATGGAAGTAATAGGTTTGATGGTCGCGGCAATGGACATAGTTCCTTTTGCGCGAATTCATCTGAGACCATTACAACTGTGCATGCTCAGTCAGTGGAATGGGGATTATACAGACTTGTCTCCGACGATACAAGTAGATCAGAGGACCAGAGATTCACTCCGTTGGTGGCTGACCCTGGACAACCTGTCACAGGGGATGAGCTTCCGCAGACCAGAGTGGGTCATTGTCACGACCGACGCCAGTCTGGTGGGCTGGGGCGCGGTCTGGGAACTCCTGAAAGCTCAGGGTCTTTGGTCTCGGGAAGAATCTCTTCTCCCGATAAATATTCTGGAACTGAGAGCGATATTCAATGCTCTCAAGGCTTGGCCTCAGCTAGCAAAGGCCAAATTCATACGGTTTCAATCAGACAACATGACTGTTGCGTATATCAACCATCAGGGGGGAACAAGGAGTTCCCTGGCGATGGAAGAAGTGACCAAAATCATTCAATGGGCGGAGACTCACTCCTGCCACTTGTCTGCAATCCACATCCCAGGAGTGGAAAATTGGGAAGCGGATTTTCTGAGTCGTCAGACATTTCATCCGGGGGAGTGGGAACTCCATCCGGAAATCTTTGCCCAAATTACTCAATTGTGGGGCATTCCAGACATTGATCTGATGGCCTCTCGTCAGAACTTCAAGGTTCCTTGCTACGGGTCCAGATCCAGGGATCCCAAGGCGACTCTAGTAGATGCACTAGTAGCACCTTGGACCTTCAACCTAGCTTATGTATTCCCACCGTTTCCTCTCATCCCCAGGCTGGTAGCCAGGATCAATCAGGAGAGGGCATCGGTGCTCTTGATAGCTCCTGTGTGGCCACGCAGGACTTGGTATGCAGACCTGGTGAATATGTCATCGGCTCCACCATGGAAGCTACCTTTGAGACAGGACCTTCTTGTTCAAGGTCCGTTCGAACATCCGAATCTGGCCTCACTCCAACTGACTGCTTGGAGATTGAACGCTTGATTTTATCAAAGCGAGGGTTCTCAGATTCTGTCATTGATACTCTTGTTCAGGCCAGAAAGCCTGTAACTAGAAAAATCTACCATAAAATATGGAAAAAATATATCTGTTGGTGTGAATCTAAAGTATTCCCATGGAACAAGATAAAAATTCCTAAGATTCTATCCTTTCTTCAAGAAGGTTTGGAGAAAGGATTATCTGCAAGTTCTTTGAAGGGACAGATTTCTGCTTTATCTGTTTTACTTCACAAAAAGCTGGCGGCCGTGCCAGATGTTCAAGCTTTTGTTCAGGCTCTGGTTAGAATCAAGCCTGTTTACAAACCTTTGACTCCTCCTTGGAGTCTCAATTTAGTTCTTTCAGTTCTTCAGGGGGTTCCGTTTGAACCCTTACATTCCGTAGATATTAAGTTATTATCTTGGAAAGTTTTGTTTTTGGTTGCAATTTCTTCTGCTAGAAGAGTTTCAGAGTTATCTGCTCTGCAGTGTTCTCCTCCTTATCTGGTGTTCCATGCAGATAAGGTGGTTTTGCGTACTAAACCTGGTTTTCTTCCGAAAGTTGTTTCTAACAAAAACATTAACCAGGAGATAGTCGTGCCTTCTTTGTGTCCGAATCCAGTTTCAAAGAAGGAACGTTTGTTGCACAATTTGGATGTAGTTCGTGCTCTAAAATTCTATTTAGATGCTACAAAGGATTTCAGACAAACATCTTCCTTGTTTGTTGTTTATTCTGGTAAAAGGAGAGGTCAAAAAGCAACTTCTACCTCTCTCTCTTTTTGGCTTAAAAGCATCATCAGATTGGCTTATGAGACTGCCGGACGGCAGCCTCCTGAAAGAATCACAGCTCATTCCACTAGGGCCGTGGCTTCCACATGGGCCTTCAAGAACGAGGCTTCTGTTGATCAGATATGTAAGGCAGCGACTTGGTCTTCACTGCACACTTTTACTAAATTTTTCAAATTTGATACTTTTGCTTCTTCTGAGGCTATTTTTGGGAGAAAGGTTTTGCAAGCCGTGGTGCCTTCCATCTAGGTGACCTGATTTGCTCCCTCCCATCATCCGTGTCCTAAAGCTTTGGTATTGGTTCCCACAAGTAAGGATGACGCCGTGGACCGGACACACCTATGTTGGATAAAACATAATTTTTTTTTACCTGATAAATTACTTTCTCCAAGGGTGTGTCCGGCCCACGGCCCGCCCTGGTTTTTTAATCAGGTCTGATAATTTATTTTCTTTAACTACAGTCACCACGGTATCATATGATTTCTCCTATGCAAATATTCCTCCTTTACGTCGGTCGAATGACTGGGGAAGGCGGAGCCTAGGAGGGATCATGTGACCAGCTTTGCTGGGCTCTTTGCCATTTCCTGTTGGGGAAGAGAATATCCCACAAGTAAGGATGACGCCGTGGACCGGACACACCGTTGGAGAAAGTAATTTATCAGGTAAACATAAATTCTGTTTTTTTACAGAAAGGGTGGTTGATTCATGGAATAAACTTCCATTTGAGGTGGTAAACACAAAGACTGTAAAGTAATTTAAAAATGCCTGGGACATGCATAAGGCTATCCTAAGGAAAAAGTAACATGTAATATGGGTAGACTTGATGGGCCTTTTTGGTTCTTATCTACTGTCAAATTCTATGTTTCTATAAATATGCTCACCTTGTTCCTGAAACCTAGCACTCTTACGTTATATCCTATGCCTGCTGAGTCTCCTGTATCTGCAATGCCAGTGACCACCTTCCTCAAACCTGCTGTGTCTGCTGTACCTACCTGGTATCCTGTGGCAGCCTCACCAACAGTCCCCGCTGGGTATCCTGTGACTGCTGAGTCTCTTGTGTCTGCAATACCAGTCACAGGATTCCTCAATCCAGCTGTGCCTACTGTACCTACTCAATCTGTGCTGTCAGTATATGGCCGGGTTATAATACAATTTATTTAATAATTATTCTTTAAAACAAACCCCAAATAAAATGCATATTTGAAATAATTAAAATTAATGTAAATTCATAAATACTTTATATTAGTTAAATTTATAAACACATTGAATTATATTTATAGGAACCAGATTATGAATCAAACTATACAAGCATAAACTGTTACAATATTCTTGACAAAGCAATCCAAATATACCTTTAGAATTAACCTTATTAACAATTTAATTAAAATACCACAATGAGATACTAAGATATGAGCCACTAACATTCAGACCAGTATAATTAAGCTACTAGCCACAATTGATCCTATATAACTCCAATTTATCAGAAATTGTATATATTTGTGCAAACAACCAACTCCTATGCCAATTTATCTGAGCTGAAATGAATTCTTAATTATCTACAATTAAGACAAATTCTAAAATATATATATTTGCAAAGATAAATTACTTAGTATTAATGATTAGTTTTAGACTATACAGGATTATGAATGCAAGCTAAAATACAAAGTGCTCTTTTAAATTTACTAACTGCAATTAGATTGTAGCAATAATGAATGTATTTGCTTTAAAATATCAAATTATATACTTTGCCCAAATAAACAAATCAATGTTTCATATTCCAGAGTTTCTTGTGGGTCATCTATGGAGGGTTTACTCACAATGTGCACAGGTATAGACTTTAAGAATTGTTCATCTTTCTTTGTTCAAGAAAATGTCCCCAAAAATGGCAGAGAATATGCTTGGCACCAAAGCCTATGTATTTTCTCTCCAAAAGTTAATGCTTCTTTTAGTCTGTCTTTTTAACAGTCAGTAAACTGGACCTTTATTCCAAAAAATAAAGAATTCCTCCCCCGTTTCTTTAATCATTCCCACAATATTTTGGATTGGCCCTTTAGCCGGTGCTTGTCTTGGATTGGCCCTAATGGAGGTGAGCATTGATTGACCCTTTGAGCTGAAACATTTGATTGGCTATATGGATTTGCATGTGTTTTAAACAGTCAATTTGTTTGGCTGTCATACCAGTTTTAATCCTCTAGGGGCAGCAAACAACCGCAAATGCAGATCTCATCATCAATATTGCTAACAATTTAATATATCCTTATAAAGTGATTATTTAACATACTTTAACTTTTAGCATTAATAAACCTCTCTTGTCAGCATCTATATTTCATTTAGCATAACAGAAAATGTACAATTTGACACCAAACACCAGTATTTATTAATTTCTATGTTAAAATAGAAGATATCCATGTTTATGGTTAATATTCATAGGACATCTTGCTGTCTGCAAAACAAAGAATCAATTGTTAAAAATGTCAAACATTTATACATCTATTTGCAGTATTTATCAAGCTCAGCAAATATTTATCTAATATGTTACTATTAGTCACTGCTTCTTAGGTTTTCAGCTTCCAATATTACCCTTCTTAGGCATAGACAATGTACCAGATTCATGTGTTCATATTTAATATGTTGTCTGAATATATACATATATATTGATTTGAGTATCTTAACTACATGAAAATTATATAGATAATTTGTTATCAAAAGTACATAGGTTAAGATATTTTGAAATCTTAATTCTTGGCTTCTATGCTTCCAAGGATCACATGGCTGGGCAGAATGCGTATGTAGCTCAACAGGGGATCATTTAACATGTAGATGGTAAAAACTACAATTAATTGAACATGTTTGTAGATTCAGCCATTCCCACAGATGGACCGTCTATTCCCCACAGGGGGCCTGTGAGTTCATTACCCATCTTGGGCAGGAAGCCCATATATGGGCATATACCTCTGAGGCTCCATCATGCTAATATTCACTTTGAAGTAGCCCACTGGTTTTATTTATACAACAGTCTAAGTCTTTGTTTTTTCTGAAATAACTATGCAAACAATTTCATTGATGAATGAGATAGGGGGCTGGTTTACACAGCCAATAATAATTTGGCAGAGTAAATACACTTGCTGTAACCAGTTTCATGTATAATGAATCCTGTGGTCTTAACAACCATATATATATATTAAATAATATATATATATATAATTTAATAATCTTCACATATACTGTGACATATATCCCCCTTACAATTTTAAATAGATGTAGGACACATGTATTTGAATTGGTTTAAAGTCAGTGGTATTTGGTGAGTGTATTGACCGTATGCATTATAGACAGTCTTCTATGAAGAGAGTCCGTTATTTTTGAGCCCTTGTGCTCATTAGTTAGGCATCTTTAAACTACAATATTTATTTAGTGCATTTGGGGATATGACATATCATTCTCCCTCTATAACTTGTAGTTGAGATCTAGGATGGCTTGTGCAAAGAAAAAAGAGAGAAGTGTGTGTATGCGCTAAACAGCTACGGGGATAAGAAATATTCTACAAATAATATATTATAAAAACACTTTGTGTGACATACAAATATAATATAGGTGTATTATCTTAGCAACTGAGATAAATAAATAAATATCAGAGCAACTGAAATGAATAAAATATCAAAGCAATAAGTATATCAAGATAAAATTTATTTATCACATATAAAATAACACGAAAATAATATGACCGGTCATATACAATATCAAACACTACGCTAAAATTATGTAAATTATACTAAAAGTAGCTAAAAGAAGTTGAATATTGGTACAGACTTCTAGGTCTGATAAGATATTAGGATGGTTGCCCTATATACAAAGTTGTAAATCCACCTGTGGAATTCTGGCTCATATGAGACTATATCACAGTAAAAGTTCCGTTTGGAGTTAGGTAGGTATAAAAAGTTCTGCCTAGAGTTGAAATAAATGTTAAGGCTCCGTAATAGGAATAAATGGGTGTAAAAACACCGTATGGAGATATTTGTAATTCCGTTAGATGTAGCAAATCAAACAGGGGTAATTAGCAGTTTCTATGATGATCACAAAACGATGTCTCCTTTGCGGAATATAAGAATACCCTCTGACTACCACGCTGTTGGGCCACTACACCTCTATCGTGCCTACCTGCTCCTTCTCGAGCTGAATCCTCCGTTAAGGTCCGGCACAGGTGTCCAGCGCGGCTCACAACAGCTGGTGACGTCAGGAACGCTGGATGCGTGTCGAATATAGGTCCGGTCAGGAAAAGAAACTCTGCGCAGAGTAATAATTAGAACTGGGTCAAGTAGTCCCAACGAATCCTTTGCAATCCTTGCAGATAGTAATGTATTATCACTTTGTGATTAATCATCTAGGTCCATCAACGCGTTTCACCACATAACATGGCTTTATCAAGATGGTTTAAGCTGGTTCTGAGATCCTTTATAAACGTATAGTTCATCTGTGATTGGTCATGGTTTAATTAATGATTCCTTAAGGACATACCTTACTTAAGGTGGATTTACTTAAAGGTGGATTTACTTAAGGTGGATTACCTAAGTTCTTATTTTGTATTATATAGAGCTATCTCCTTCTATCATTTGATACATTTTATCTGGAAAAACTATTGTATATAAACAACTCCTTCTAGTATAAAAGTATTTCGAAGAATTCATTCTTTTTACTCAATTAATATATGTACAATCTATATGTATATATAATTAATAAAGCTAAATGTTTAAATGGGGTAAATGTGATGTAAACCTAATAGTAATTTTGTATGTGTACAATTTATAATAAAATCCTAAAGAAATCCTAAAACAGTCTTAAAAAATATCTTAAAAATATATATATATATAAAATTTTATAAAATTTTATAAAATTTCATAAAAATTTTTTTATATTACCAATGCATGCATAATATTGGCTAGTCGTTTATGCATATATTATATAAAACATATAAACTTGGGACTAATGTAATTCGAGCTTACATCCATATTTATTAGAACTTGTATTTTTCCTATCAGTATTAACATAAAGCTTGTGAGAGTTAAAAATTATACAACCTTATTGTTGTTAAACCGTTATTAACCCTAGATTTCAATACTTAATAGTAGGTCCTATGAAATAAAAGGTCCCATGAATATCTTTATGTATGACCTATTTGGTTCAAAGGTTCCTTAATATTATGTGATACTCGTGAATCTCAATTGAATTTACTAAGATGTCATAAGTGTTAAAAGAACAGTAACAGTAAAACTAAGATAATCTGTAAGGGATCATAAAAAATCATAAAATAGATAGTAGAATATACTATATCTGGGAGGGTTTTTTTTATGTTTTAATGTACGAAGTACAGTTCTATTAAGGGTATAGTTTGGCTTATGTACATGTGTATACCATATAGAATGTTGAGTAGGTGGGGAGTTACAAGATTAACAGTCTAGAATAAATGGATTTAAATCTAGCTCCGAATTTAGTCCTTGTGGGAATAGTGTTTTTAATTCAAAAATAAGTTCTGCTTCTTTTCTAAGGAGCAGTTGATCAAAATTCCCTCCTCTCCATGGTTTTGCAATCTTGCAAATGCCCCAATATTTAAGGTCTTTGGTGTTGTTATGGTGTATTGTCCTGAAGTGTTCATAAAGCCTAGTGTCTTGATCACCTTTTTTTATGAGATTGAGGTGTTCCCTAATTCTTGTGCGTAGAACTCTGGAGGTCTCTCCCAAATATTGTTTGCCACATGTGCATTGAATCAGGTATATGATGCCCTTGTCACTGCATCTAATGGTCTCTTTGATAGTGTATTTCTTACCTGTATTGAAGGATTTGTAATCTTTACATTTTGTGCTATGTTGGCAAGCTTTACAGCTATAGCAGGGATAAAATCCCCTTAACATTTATTTCAACTCTAGGCAGAACTTTTTATACCTACCTAACTCCAAACGGAACTTTTACTGTGATATAGTCTCATATGAGCCAGAATTCCACAGGTGGATTTACAACTTTGTATATAGGGCAACCATCCTAATATCTTATCAGACCTAGAAGTCTCTACCAATATTCAACTTCTTTTAGCTACTTTTAGTATAATTTACATAATTTTAGCGTAGTGTTTGATATTGTATATGACCGGTCATATTATTTTCGTGTTATTTTATATGTGATAAATAAATTTTATCTTGATATACTTATTGCTTTGATATTTTATTCATTTCAGTTGCTCTGATATTTATTTATTTATCTCAGTTGCTAAGATAATACACCTATATTATATTTGTATGTCACACAAAGTGTTTTTATAATATATTATTTGTAGAATATTTCTTATCCCCGTAGCTGTTTAGCGCATACACACACTTCTCTCTTTTTTCTTTGCACTAGTTCCCTTATAATCTGCTTTATGGGAGCAGATTAGTGTGTATTGCAAGGGGCAGATTTGCACACCATATACCCACCCCTTTTCATAGGAGATCTAGGATGGCACAATCGCAACTGATTAATATGGACCCATTTATCCATAAAAGTATCATTTTTAGGTATCCTAATTTTATAGGCGACTGGAGATATTTTGTCAGTAATGACAAAAGGACCCTTCCATGATGGAAGAAATGTCTTCTCCTTAAAGGGACACTAAACCAAATTGTTTTCTTTCAGATAGAGCATGAGATTTTAAGCAACTTTCTAATTTACTACTATTATCAATTTTTCTTTGTTCTCATGCTATCTTGATTTGAAAAAGCAGTACTATAAGCTTTAGAGCCAGCCCATTTTTTGTTCAGAACCTGGGTAGCACTTGCTGATTTGTGGCTAAATGTAGCAAACCAATTAGCAAGTGCTACCCAGGTACTGAACTAAAAATGGGCAGGCTCCTAACCTTTCATTACTGCTTTTTCAAATCAAGATAACATGAGAACAAAGAAAAATTGATAATAGGAGTAAATTAGAAAGTTGTTTAAAATTGCATGCTCTATCTGAATCATGAAAGAAAAAAATTGGGGTTAGTATCCCTTTAACCTGATCTCTTCCAAAGTTATAAAGATAAACTTTATCATTTATTTCGTATTCCTTTTTGGTCATTTTAAGATCATAATAGGTTTTAGTGGCAGTTGCAGGCTTTTCTAAGTTCCTTTGAGCAAAGGCTTTCTTAGGTTCTCCACATATTGATGCATATTGGCGGCATTTATCAAGTTCTGGTCTGATGTACGGTACAGTAGATGCTGAGGTAGAACCATTCTACCAGTCATCAATTCAAAAGGTGACATCTTGGTAGCACTACTTGGAGTTGCTCTTAATGCCATTAGGACTAGAGGTAATTTTACGTCCCAGTCTTTACCCGTTTCACTCACAAACTTTTTGAGGATTTTCACAATGGACTGGTTGTAATGCTCTACACCACCACTTGAGGCAGCTCTATATGAAATATGGAGCTTTCTTTTGACCCCTACTATTTTCCACATATTGGTCATCACTTCGCTAGTGAAGTGGGTCCCCTGATCGGATTCGATTCTTTGGTGCAAACCAAATCTGGAAAACACGTGGTTGATGAGTAAAGCTGCACATGTTTCAGCACTATTGTTAGGTGCACTGATGCACTCTACCCATTTAGTGAACAGGCATGTCACTGTTAACATGTATTTGTTACCTCTTGATGACCTAGTTACTGGACCAATAAAATCAATTTGGATATCTGACCATGGCATTACCCCTTTTCTGCAATGGCGCTCTATGCGTTGGTGCAGTGGGTTGGAACTGTGGACAGATTAAACAACCTTGACAGTAGGTTTGAACATCTTTCAACATGTGCGGCCAAAAGGTGTAATCTCGCAATATTTCATACGTTAATTTGGCGCCAAGATGCCCAGATGTGGGTGCATCATGGGCATGTTGAAGCATGAGACCTCTGAACTTGGTGGGTACTACCCATTGCTGGATGCCAGTTTTGGAGGTTCTAATTAACAAACCATCCTGAATTGTGACCTGGATTTCATTAAGATTCTAAGATCTTCCTTGCCAACACAATCATCTTTTGA
This sequence comes from Bombina bombina, assembly GCF_027579735.1. Taxonomy (NCBI): domain Eukaryota; kingdom Metazoa; phylum Chordata; class Amphibia; order Anura; family Bombinatoridae; genus Bombina; species Bombina bombina. The sequence goes on from NC_069499.1 coordinate 1,361,776,661, forward strand.
GATGTGGTTGCTTTCAGGATCTTCTATGTGTTTATAGAAGATGCCTACAATGTGGTCTTCTTTTTGACTTGTTATCAGGTCCTCACTAGGAGAATCCTGACTCCATTGTACCAGGTTAGGCTCACTCTGTTTTTTAGCCTGGTTTCTGGTGAGCGCTTCTACCTGAATTGCACCCATTAATTGGTCAATATTAAGGAGTTCTCCAGTTATGGCTCCTTGTTTGGCTAATGAATCCGCAAGGTCATTGCCTTCCTTATCAGGACCTAGAACCCTGGAATGACCTTTGGTCTTTTTCCAGTGTATGGTTAAATCATTGGATACCAGCAGATTATCAATCTCGCATAACAACTTGCCATGTTTGACTGGTTTGTTGTTAGTTTTATGAATGCCATTTCTTTTCCAAGTTGGCAGGTATTAAACAAAACTGTCACACACGTAATTTGAGTCAGTAATGATTACAAATTCATGAATACCGTGTCCAATAGCCATCTCAATGGCTTTTAGAACAGCAGTTAGTTGTGCAACTTGACTGGATCTTGGTCCAATGTTGAAACCTACCAAAATCTTTGGGAATCTATTGGCCCAAGTTATACCAATGCCAGCGACTAGTCTGCACTCATTATCAATAGTGGCATGGTACGAACAACCATCAACATATACCCAAGGTAATGTTTGACACTGGTCCTTGTATATTTTATATGGGAAAAGCTTCTTCAAATAACTCTTCCCCATGATCCTTAGCAGTACAGTCGTGGAGCTCAGCAAGCCCCTGTGCGACTGGATTCTATTTATTCTGCTTGTAGCGAATTTCTAAAGGCCAGCCTTGTAAGGAAAGAGTCCAAGCTGTTATGCGGCTATTAGTTCCCTTCTCTTATTCTCTCACTTAGCAAATATAGCAAAGGCTGGTGGGCCGTTTCTACAATAATTTTCTCGCCCTGTATATAGCTGTGGAAATTTTGTAGAGCTCATACAGTAGATAAGAGGGCTTTTTCGCAATCAGTAAATTTTATTTCTACTGGGAGTTTTGCTCGCATAAGCCAATGACTTTGCTTAAATTATCATGCTTTTGGTATAAAACATGCTTATATCTGTGTAACCTGTCTCTAAGAAGAAAGGTTTACCACCTTCAGGGTATGCTAAGCAAGGTGAGTGAGTTTTCTCTTCAGCTCTTTGATGGCTGCCTCTTGAGTCTCGCTCCAGTGCCATTTCACATCCTTCTTTAGAAGAAGTAGTAGTGGTTTAGCTGATTCTGCATAATTATCAATAAATTTGCAAGAATAATTCGTCATACCCAGGAATGATCTCAATTCCTTTGTTAGTTGGGTTTTTAGAATTTATTATAGCTTCCACCTTTTTCTTCTGAAGATTTAGCCCTTCAGAAGTAACTTCATGTCCCAAGAAGTTTACACGAGTGCGACACCATTGAGTGTTTTGTAGGGATAATTTGACACCTGCCCTTTTAAGTTGGCTGAGGGCGTGTTTAAGCTCTGCGATGTGTTTTTCAAAGTCTGTGCTTTTGATTAAAACATCATCAACATAAGATAAGGTCCCCCTTTCCAGTGCATCAGGCATTGCCTTATGCATGAATACAGCAAATTCATGTCCTGAATTTATGTATCCAAACGGGAGTGTCTGGAATGCGCATACTGGATCTTTTGGAATGAGAATGCAAGCTTATACTGGTCCTCTTCATGTACCTTTATGATCCAATATCCCTGTGCACAATCAATGACAGTGAATATTTTAGATCCCTGCATCTGTGCTAGGCACTGGTCAATATATGGCACAGGCCAGACAGACATGTACACTCGCTTGTTTAGCTGTCTTAAGTCAGCACATAAATGCCATTGTCCATTGGGCTTAAGAACACCTAGAACAGGATTGTTATAAGAGCTGTGCACCTGTCTGATAATACCTCTTTCTTCCAGTTTCCTTATGATTTCTGCAAGAGAATCATATGAGGCTAAAGGAAGTCTGTATTGTTTAACAGACAGGTGGTGCATTGGGATCTGTTTGGATTCTTGCAATGTGCAAGTCTGTAGTCCCACAGTCATAAGAATCCTTAGCAAAAATATCCTTGTGCTGCATCAGGAGTTCTCGTAGCTGTCGGCGTTCATCATCACTGGAACAGCCATTAGCTAAAGATATTTGCTCTTCGTCTATTTGCTGAAATCCTGGAAAGATTTCAGGCTGTCCTATTTCATAGGCTTCTTCCAACCTAAAGGTGAGTTTCCTTTGATTATAATTTACATTGCCCCATGACTCTGGGTATTGGGGTATTCTTGCGCTTTGATCGGTTGATCAAATACCAGGGAGGCTTCTTCAATTTTACAGATGCCTTCCTCTGAGCTGAAGGGATAAATAGACTGAATTGTAAATTGTCCCTCTGGCATAGATGCAAAGGATTGTTCTATTAATTGTTCTTCAGTTAAGTATCCTTCAGGTATTAGCCCAATTACATTATTCTGGAATCCAAAAGTGTAATAACTTTATTCCAGCGCATATCCTATGGTAGTTCCCTTGGATAAGGTTATATCCTGTGGGGTCATGTTATGCACAATCACATGTATTGGAATGGTTCCAATATTTACCATAGGAGTATGGGTCATTGTTATACCCAGATTTTGCATTCTATGGGAGAGGCAAATTAGTGTTTCAGAAGTTTTTAATTTCTGGCCTCTTTTTACCTGTAAGGGTAAGAGGAGTCTATCAGCCCCAGCAGGAATTATAACATCATTAGACACCTGCATATTCACAGCATATGGCATTTTCTGGTTTTATTTCAGGGCTGCGTTTTCATCCTGAAATACTTCAGGGTCTCCCTTTAACCTGCTCCAGAGGCAAGAGTTAATCAAATCTATTTGTATGGCATGTCTATGTAAGAGATCATTGCCAATGTATAATTGATTATGGGGAGTATTAAAAAGTAAAAACATGTGTTTTGCTGATTTATAGAGATAGATAATAAACACTTAGCTGTGATATTATAGCTTTCAGACCTGTCACCCAGGCCGTGGACACAGTGGTCTTGGGGAGAAAGATATTTAATCACCTTAGGTTCAGCTATCTGCGCTAATAAGCCTTCGCTTATATAGCTTGCTTCCTGTTTTAAGTTCAATTTAGCATATTGGGTTTTACCAAGGTCATGCACTTGCATAGGGATAAATAGATCATCCTTAACTCTCTCAATTCCTGTGAGGTATTGAGTGTGGCCTCCCCCTTTACGGATTTTATGATCCCCCTTGTGGAGAGATATGGTTAAAGGGACACTCAATCAAAATTAAACTTTCATTATTCTGATAGAACATGCCATTTTAAACAACTTTCCAATTTACTTCCATTATCTAAATGTGCACAGTCTTTTTATATTTAAACATTTTTAGTCACCAGCTCCTACTGAGCATGTGCAAGAATAAGTGTGTATGCATTTGTGAATGGCTGATGGCTGTCACATGGTACGTGTATGCATTTGTGATTGGCTGATGGCTGTCACATGGTACAGGGGGAGTGGAAAAAGACATAACTTTTAAAATTGTCAGAAAAAAAAATCCACTACTCATTTGAAGTTCAGATTAAGTGCTATTGCATTGTCTTGTTATCTTGCATTTGTTGATTATGAAAATCTACTGTGTTGACTGGTCCTTTAATACATTGCCGTCTAAGGAAATTTTTGCTATCTTTCCAGAGGAAATTTTAAAAGTATTATCATCAGAGCCACTTAACGGAGTCTGATCATCTATTTGTAAGATAGTGATTTCAGGTACAGAGTTATTCCTGAAATGAATCTCCACAGCATCTGGCTTCTCTTCCACCACGTGACAGTTATGTCGGGTGAGAGATATACCGTATTGCTCATACTTAATAGGCCTTTTTACTTGTGACCAAATAACATTATTTATGCAATCAATGATGGTGCTTAAGCGCTTCAGGAGATCACTACCAATAATTAAACGATCAGTTGGCAGATCCACTATAATGACCGGGTGTCTTATTACCCTGTTCCCCAGCCTCAATTTTAACCATGCAGTACTGTAGACTTTTAGAGTGTCACCCCCAACGCCTAATAGTGAACCATCAAATTCTTTTATTTTAGGTTTGTGGGGTGTTAGCTCGTTTAGCTGTGTGTAGTACCTGTGGGATAAAATAGTTGCCTGAGATCCAGTATCAATTAATCCCATGATAGGGTTGGAAACTGAATCCTGAAGCTCAGCTAATACATAATAACTCCCTGCAGTTTCTACCATTTCACACATAAAATTAGCATTATTACACATCTTTGGGTTTTGCCACGTGTTACCTGAATCTGCCACGTTACCTGATGCAGAAGAACTTCCATTCTTACCGGTCCCCTCTATAATAGGGTCGACTGGGTTCCTGTGTACTGCATCTGTGGAAATAAGGTTAAGAGAATACTGCAAAGGAAGAGATTGGTTAGAGCTTTCAGACTGAGGTTGCTCGTCATCGCAGCTAAATCGTCCGTTTCCGGTCTGTAGGGAGAGAATATGATTAGTACCATTATTGACATTTATCATTTCATTTGGTATATCTCTCCCCCCTCTTTCAGGTAATACTGCAGTATTTATGACTGTGCCTGTGGCCCACTGCTGACCACTGGCTGTACCCCTAAAAAAGGATTGTTAGGTGGCTGGGCCATAAAAGCTTGACTCATATTAGTAAATAGCGTACATAATTGACTAACTTGCGTACTGAGTTGGCCCACTTGAATGGACAAGCTATTTTTACCCATGGACTGATTTTTTGATATCCCAGGGTATTGATTCCTGGATCCTTGGGATCCCACAGAATCATAGCTATTGTTCCTATTTTGACGTGGTTGTCTTTGGGGTTTAACTTGTTCAGCGTTAGTATTTTGGGAAGCACTATTTACTTGGGGTGTCTGGTTACCCTGTGAGTATTTTCGCCACTTTTAGTATTTTTACAGGGATACCAATTATTTTGTGGGCGTTCATCTCATTGGGAATAATTTTTTACCTGGATATGCCCCCCATTTTGAGTATAGAGTCTCTGCGCTTCAGCCCGTGTTGCGGGAGGAGCAGAGTTAAAAACTTGTGGGGATGGCCTTTTTTCTCGGGCCACCTCCGCATAGGTTTTCTTTTTAGACTCCAAATTGAGGGGGCTAGGTGACACCCTAGTTTCTGCCATAATTTTGGGGTTAGGCTTTGGTTCCCTTTTAACCCCCTGTTCACCGGACTGCTGATTAGAGTATAACTTTGTACTCTCTTTGATCAGCCAGTCCAATGAGCAGTGCTCATCAAAATCTCTAGCTAAATTAACTTTAATGTGCATGGGGAATGCTTTGAAAAATAAATTTACAAATTCTGTGCTTTCAAATATGGGGTAGTCTTCGGCCATACTGTACGCACTTTTCAGTACAGAAAGGAATTCTATAGGGGTTTGATTTGCGCCACATTTTAAACCGTATACAGCTATTTTCGCTGCAGTTTTGGTGCGATATTTCCCAAATTCCTTTTTGCACTGATTTTGCGTTTCATTCAGGAACGAATATTCATATCCTTTAGTGAAGCAAAGAATTTGTGATATTTACCTTCAAATACCCAGGGCAGAAAGTCAGTTTTTGACTGCTCACTTGTAACATTCTTTATGGATAAAGCATTTTCAAAGGTCTCTAATGGTCAATTATAGAGTGGTTCCTTTTTTGGAAAATGTAGTGTGACGAACCAAGGTTATCCAACCCTGCGCCAGTCACTTATTTGGCACAGAAAGGGTTATCAGACCCCTTCTACTCTCATTGATAAGTCACAATCTAGCCACACCAGGCCAGCTTGTGATTTAGTTCAATGGGTGCAAGGGTTAACAACACTCTCCAGTCTGTACTAGATGTAAAATAAATGCCGCAAAACTCCTTTAATGCCACCCACACTAACTACAATATCTCAGCTGCCGCCACTTAAAATTTATTAAAGGGAAAATCCTAAGGAAAAACCCAGACTTACACATTAACTCTCTGAGTACAATTTAGCAGAAAAATAACCTAAATTATACAGTTCTAATATTCCAGTGTCTTTCAGTAAAGTGGTTCAATTATTAGACAAAGGCCAAACTTAATAAAAGAATTATTTAGTATGCCAAAAATAGTATGCACAATGCATTATTAATAAAATGTTGGTACAAATAAAATGACACATTAGCAAACAGTGTTTTAAAATAAAAAAGGAGAAAGACAGAATTGAATACTTTCCTAGTTTCAAGATCTGTGCCAGGGGCTGGCATGAAGCGATGGATTTTTACTCTGTAAAACAGCTCCCCTTGTAAGAATGACATCTCATAGCTGAAAAAAGATTCTTATACCTCTTTTCCATAGATCAGGTTGCCTCCTGGGCGGGCTAAGAAACTCCCCGTCTTTATGACCTTCAATAAACTAAGTTTTTTGCCTGAAATTATAGAACCCATTATAATTTCTGATAGGCCACTCTATAGTCAGATATACTGACCGGTACTCTCTTGGTTTCATTAGGAGAATCCATTTGATACCAGATATGACAGATTTCCCTTCACTTAATGTCATAACATTTTTAAACACATATATACATAATACCAATGTCCTTTTAGTGACCTTATCAGTTTCTGTGACTGAGTCCCTGTTTTCTATCATGTATTCTCCTGACAGTCTAAGCCATAAAATTCTATCCTGTTTACACTGCCATGCATTTATGATGCTCCTGGCACTTCAAAGAAACACAAACCCAGGACACAGCTAAAAACAAACAACTGTTCTTAGTTCACAAGCTGAATCCTGAGGTATTTGTGACATGTAGGTACTGCATCTTTAAGAAAATTATTTTAGGGGTGTCATATACCTTATTAGACGTATCTTGGGCTCTCCTAGGGATCTTATTTTTGGGGCTGGAGTATCCCCTATCTGCCCAATACTCACTATGGGGAGACCCCTTACGTATATTAGTACTACGTGGGCTATTTGGTTAGCTGGCTCCGTCCTCTGACTCACTACTAGAGATTCCCTCCCCCTCCTCAGCTGAGTTATAGCAGTTCCCTGAATTTATAACATGAGGTGACTGTCTATTTGGAAAGTGTATTTCTGACCCAATAGGGGTTCTTTGTTTAAATTCTTCCCTAAATTTCTTTAAGAGATTTAGAATTATCTGCATTATCCTCATGGGTAATAGATGTGTTTTCATTTTGATGATACAGCCTTTTTAAACCACTTAATTCTCTCTGGCTTTGTGCAAGTTGTTTATTTAACTCTTCTATCTTGGCTAGTAAATTTAGGTTATGCTTATCTAAGGTGGCCATGTCTTGGGCAAACTCATCAATTTTATTTTTGGCTATATTTAAATTCTCTTTGCATCTGCGTGAGGAGCGAATACTATCTTCTAGCCCCTGTATTTGCAATTCCTTTTCTATACCGAGGATGGACATTTCGTCAAAAATGCATATTACAAGTGGCCAAGATTTTAGTATTAGTTCATCTCGCTTCTGAAAGTTTTTGCATTTATTAATTTTGGATAATTCTTGGAACAATTCACTTTTTCCATTCCACCTTCCATCATCAATAGCAATATTTTTAGCCTTAATTGCAAGCATATCCATATAATCATTTAAATCGCCACAATATTACACCTCTTTTAAATGTAGCCTATAATCTCCATCTTAAAGACATCCCCCTGAGTGAAGGGTAACCTTGGGGAATATATTTCAACACTATGTATAGAATGAATTGATTCACTTCTGGTAACAGACATTATTATATTGGCTTAGTATTTATTTAAATTAAAACGCTAATACAATTTATTTTAAAAAAAAATTATATTAATTTTGAAATATGAATTTTTTTTATATATTTATCAATTTTTCAAAAATTAATTTTTCTTTCTTTCAATAATAATTTCTATTTACTACAATATTTATGTGATAAATATTAATATCTCATGCAGTATGCCTCCAAATAATATGTTAGTACAGGGAGTGCAGAATTATTAGGCAAGTTGTATTTTTGAGGATTAATTTTATTATTGAACAACAACCATGTTCTCAATGAACCCAAAAAACTCATTAATATCAAAGCTGAATAGTTTTGGAAGTAGTTTTTAGTTTGTTTTTAGTTATAGCTATTTTAGGGGGATATCTGTGTGTGCAGGTGACTATTACTGTGCATAATTATTAGGCAACTTAACAAAAAACAAATATATACCCATTTCAATTATTTATTTTTACCAGTGAAACCAATATAACATCTCAACATTCACAAATATACATTTCTGACATTCAAAAACAAATCAGTGACCAATATAGCCACCTTTCTTTGCAAGGACACTCAAAAGCCTGCCATCCATGGATTCTGTCAGTGTTTTGATCTGTTCACCATCAACATTGCGTGCAGCAGCAACCACAGCCTCCCAGACACTGTTCAGAGAGGTGTACTGTTTTCCCTACTTGTAAATCTCACATTTGATGATGGACCACAGGTTCTCAATGGGGTTCAGATCAGGTGAACAAGGAGGCCATGTCATTAGATTTTCTTCTTATATACCCTTTCTTGCCAGCCATGCTGTGGAGTACTTAGACGCGTGTGATGGAGCATTGTCCTGCATGAAAATCATGTTTTTCTTGAAGGATGCAGACTTCTTCCTGTACCACTGCTTGAAGAAGGTGTCTTCCAGAAACTGGCAGTAGGACTGGGAGTTGAGCTTGACTCCATCCTCAACCCGAAAAGGCCCCACAAGCTCATCTTTGATGATACCAGCCCAAACCAGTACTCCACCTCCACCTTGCTGGCGTCTGAGTCGGACTGGAGCTCTCTGCCCTTTACCAATCCAGCCACGGGCCCATCCATCTGGCCCATCAAGACTCACTCTCATTTAATCAGTCCATAAAACCTTAGAAAAATCAGTCTTGAGATATTTCTTGGCCCAGTCTTGACGTTTCAGCTTGTGTGTCTTGTTCAGTGGTGGTCGTCTTTCAGCCTTTCTTACCTTGGCCATGTCTGAGTATTGCACACCTTGTGCTTTTGGGCACTCCAGTGATGTTGCAGCTCTGAAATATGGCCAAACTGGTGGCAAGTGGCATCTTGGCAGCTGCACGCTTGACTTTTCTCAGTTCATGGGCAGTTATTTTGCGCCTTGGTTTTTCCACACGCTTCTTGCGACCCTGTTGACTATTTTGAATGAAACGCTTGATTGTTCGATGATCACGCTTCAGAAGCTTTGCAATTTTAAGAGTGCTGCATCCCTCTGCAAGATATCTGACTATTTTTGACTTTTCTGAGCCTGTCAAGTCCTTCTTTTGACCCATTTTGCCAAAGGAAAGGAAGTTGCCTAATAATTATGCACACCTGATATAGGGTGTTGATGTCATTAGACCACACCCCTTCTCATTACAGAGATGCACATCACCTAATATGCTTAATTGGTAGTAGGCTTTCGAGCCTATACAGCTTGGAGTAAGACAACATGCATAAAGAGGATGATGTGGTCAAAATACTCATTTGCCTAATAATTCTGCACTCCCTGTATATGGCCAGGTTATAATACAATATATTTAATAATTATTCTTTAAAACAAACCCCCAATAAAATGCATATAAGAAACAATTAAAATTCATGTAAATTCCTAAATTCTTTATATTAGTTACATTTATAAACACATTGAATTATATTTATAGGAACCAGATTATGAATCAAACTATACAAGCGTAAACTGTTACAATATTCTTGACAAAGCAAACCAAATATACCTTTAGAATTAACCTTATTCACAATTGAATTGCATTAAAATACCACAATGAGATACCAAGATATGAGCCACTAACATTCAGACCAGTATAATTAAGCTACTTAGCCACAATTGATCCTATATAACTTCAATTTAAAACATCAGAAATTGTATATATTTGTGCAAACATCCAACTCCTATGCCAATTTATCTGAGCTGAAATGAATTCTTAATTATCTACAATTAAGACAAATTCTAAAATATATTTATATATTTGCAAAGATAAATTACTTAGCATTAATGATTAGTTAGACTATACATGATTATGAATGCAAGCTAAAATACAAAGTGCCCTTTTAAATTTACTAACTACAATTAGATTGTAGCAATAATGAATGTATTTGCTTTAAAATATCAAATTATATACTTTACCCAAATAAACAAATCAATGTTTCATATTCCAGAGTTTCTTGTGTGTCATCTATGGAGGGTTTACTCACAATGTGCACAGGTATAGACTTCAAGAATTGTTCGTCTTTCTTTGTTCAAGAAAGTGTCCCCAAAAATGGCAGAGAATATGCTTGGCACCAAAGCCTATGTATTTCTCTTGTTAAGTGTATCCAGTCCACGGATCATCCATTACTTATGGAATATATTCTCCTTCCCAACAGGACGTTGCAAAAGTCCACCCACAGCAAAGCTGCTATATAGCTCCTCCCCTAACTGCCATATTCAGTCATTCTCTTGCAAGCCTCAACATAGATAGGAGGTCGTGAGAGTCTGTGGTGCTTTCTACTTAGTTTATTCTTCAATCAAAAGTTTGTTATTTTTAAATGGCACCTGAGTGTGCTGTTTATCTCAGGCAGTATTTGGAAGAAGAATCTGCCTGCGTTTTTCTATGATCTTAGCAGACGTAACTAAGATCCATTTGCTGTTCTCACACATTCTGAGGAGTGAGGTACTTCAGAGGGGGAATGGCGTGCAGGTTTTCCTGCAGATAAGGTATGTGCAGTAAAACATTTTTCTAGGAATGGAATTGACTAAGAAAATACTGCTGATACCGAAGTAATGTAAGTAAAGCCTTAAATGCAGCGATAGCGACTGGTATCAGGCTTATTAATAGAGATACATACTCTTATAAAAATGTGTTTTAAAACGTTTGCTGGCATGTTTAATCGTTTTTTAACGTACATTGGTGATAACACTGTAATGTTGGTATAGCCTTAAATGCAGTAAAAGCGACTGGTATCAGGCTTATTAATAGATACATACTCTTGTAAAAATGTGTTTTAAAACGTTTGCTGGCATGTTTAATCGTTTTTTAACATATGTTTGGTGATAAAACTTATTGGGGCCTAAGTTTTTTCCACATGGCTGGCTTAAATTTTGCATAGAAACAGTTAACTGAAGCTTCCCACTGTTGTAATATGAGTGGGAGGGGCCTAATTTAGCGCTTTTTTGCGCAGTTAAAATTACAAAATGTATCATCCAGATTCCCTCAGCAGTCCCATGAATACTATAGGACATTTCTAAAGGGCTAAAAAGACTTCCAAAATCGTTTATAGGGAAGGTAATCCACAGCTCTGCTGTGGCAGTTTGTTGTGTCTGTTTTTAAAAACGTCTATGTCGTTTTTTTGATCTGTTTTTTGCATTAAGGGGTTAATCATCCATTTGCAAGTGGGTGCAATGCTCTGTTACCTTATTACATGTACTGTAAAAAGTCAGAGGAACGGGGATTACACAGATTTGTCCCCCTGTTAAACCTGGACCAAGAGACCAGAGATTCTCTTCTCTGGTGACTATGTCGGGTCCATCTGTCCAAGGGTATGACCTTCCGCAGGTCAGATGGGACAATTGTTACAATAGATGCCAGCCTTTTAGGTTGGGATGCAGTCTGGAACTCCCTGAAGGCTCAGGGATAGTGGACTTAGGAAGAGACCCTCCTTCTAATAAATATTCTGGAACTGGGAGTGATATTCCATGCTCTTCAGACTTGGCCTCAGTTAGCAACTCTGAGGTACATCATACTCAGTCGGACAATATACACGACTGTGGCTTACATCAGCCATCAAGGGGGAACAGAAGTTCCCTAGCGATGTTAGAAGTCTTACAATAATTCACTGGACAGAGACTCACTCTTGTCTATCAGCTATCCATATCCCAGGTGTTGAGAACTGGGAGGTGGATTTTCTAAGTCGTCAGACTTTTCTTCCGGGGGAGTGGGATTTCCTCCGGAGGTCAAGACCAAGCAGGAGAGGGCTTTGGTGTTTTTGACAGCGCCTGCGTAGCCACGCAGGACCTGGTATGCAGATCTGGTGGACATGTCATCCTTTCCATCACGGTCTCTGCTTCTGAGACAGGTCCCTCTACCTCAGGGTCCTTTCAACCATCTAAATAGAATCAATCTGAGATGGACTGCCTGGAGACTGAACGCTTGATGTTATCAAAGCATGGCTTCTCCGAGTCAGTCATTGATACCTTAATACAGACATGAAAGCCTGTCTCTAGGAAAATTGAACATAGATATGGTGTAAATATCTGATTGTTATGAATCCAAGGGTTACTCATGGAGTAAAGTCTGGATTCCCAGGATATTATCTTTTCTCCAAGATGTTTTTGAGAAAAGGGTTGTCAGCTAATTCCTTAAAAGGGGACAGATTTTTACTCTGTCTATTTTTTTGCACAAGCGTCTGGCAGGTATTCTAGACGTTCAGGCATTTGGTCAGGCTTTGGTTAGATCCAAGCCTGTGTTTAAAACTGTTGCTCCGCCATGGAGCTTAAACCTGATTCTTAAGGTTCTTCAAGAAGTTCCGTTTGAACCTTTTTTGTTCCATAGATATCAATCTTTATCTTGGAAAGTTCCTTTTGGGTAGCTAATTCCTCGACTCATAGAGTCTCCAAGTTATCTGTGTTACAATGTGATTCTCCTTATCTGGTCCTTCGTATGGATAAGGTAGTCCTGCGTACCAACCTGGGTTTTTTCCTAAGGTGGTATCTAACAAGTACATCACTCAAGAGATAGTTGTTCCATGCTTGTATCCTAATCCTTCTTCAAAGAAGGAACGTCTATTACACAATATTGGACGTGGTTTGTGCTTTAAAGTTTTACTTACAAGCTACTACAGTTTTCATCAAATGTTCACCTTGTTTGTTGTCTATTCTGGACAGAGGAGAGGTCAAAAGACTTCAGCAGCCTCTCTGTCTTTTTGGTTAAAAAGCATAATTCATTTAGCTTATGAGACTGCTGGACAGCAGCCTCCTGAAGGGATTACAGCTTATTCTACTAGAGCTGTGGTTTTCACTTGGGCCTTTTTTAAATGTGACTTCTGTTGAACAGATTTACAAGACGGAGTCTTGGTCTGCACTTCATACTTTTCAAATTTAACAAATTTGATACCTTGCTTCTTCGGAGGCTATTTTTGGGAGAAAGGGTTTTTTACAGGCAGTGGTAACTTCCGTTTAAGTACCTGCCTTGTCCCTCCCATCATCCGTGTACTTTAGCTTTGGTATTGGTATTCCATAAGTAATGGATGATCCGTGGACTGGATACACTTAACAAGAGAAAACATAATTTATGCTTACCTGATAAATTTATTTCTCTTGTAGTGTATCCAGTCCACGGCCCGCCCTGTCACTTTAAGGCAGGTAATTTTTTCATTTGAACTACAGTCACCACTGCACTCTATGGTTTTTCCTTTCTCTGCATGTTTTCGGTCGAATGACTGAATATGGCAGTTAGGGGAGGAGCTATATAGCAGCTTTGCTGTGGGTGGACTCTTGCAACTTCCTGTTGGGAAGGAGAATATATTCCATAAGTAATGGATGATCCGTGGACTGGATACACTACAAGAGAAATAAATTTATCAGGTAAGCATAAATTATGTTTTTCTCTCCAAAAGTTAATGCTGCTTTTAGTCTGTCTTTTTAGCAGTCAGTAAACTGGACCTTTATTCCAAAAAAAATAAAGAATTCCTCCCCCGTTTCTTTAATCATTCCCACAAGATTTTGGATTGGCCCTTTATCCCGTGCTTGTCTTGGATTGGCCCTAACGGAGCTGAGCATTGATTGGCCCTTCGAGCTGAAACATTTGATTGGCTATTTGGATTTGCATGTGTTTTAAACAGTCAATTCGTTTGGCTGTCATACCAGTTTTAATCCCCTAGGGGACAGCAAACAACCGCTAATGCAGATCTCATCATCAATATTGCTAACAATTTAATTCATCCTTATAAAGTGATTATTTAACATTTTATAACTTTTAGCATTAATAAACCTCTCTTGTCAGCATCTATATTTCATGTAGCATAACAGAAAATGTACAATTTGACACCAAACACCAGCATTTATTAATTTCTATGTTAAAATAGAAGATTTCCATGTTTATGGTTAATATTCATAGGACATCTTGCTGTCTGCAAAACAAAGAAACAATTGTTAAAAATTGTCACATTTATACATCTATTTGCAGTATTTATCAAGCTCAGCAAATATTTATCTAATATGTTACTATTAGTCACTGCTTCTTAGGTTTTCAGCTTCCAATATTACCCTTATTAGGCATAGACAATGTCCCAGATTCATGTGTTCATATTTAATATGTTGTCTGAATATATACATATACTGTATATTGATTTGAGTATCTTAACTACATGAAAATTATATAGATAATTTGTTATCAAAAGTACATAGGTTAAGATATTTTGAAATCTTAATTCTTGGCTTCTATGCTTCCAAGGAACACATGGCTGGGCAGGATGCGTATGTAGCTCAACAGGGGATCATTTAACATGTAGATGGTAAAAAACATAATTTATGTAAGAACTTACCTGATAAATTCATTTCTTTCATATTAGCAAGAGTCCATGAGCTAGTGACGTATGGGATATACATTCCTACCAGGAGGGGCAAAGTTTCCCAAACCTCAAAATGCCTATAAATACACCCCTCACCACACCCACAAATCAGTTTAACGAATAGCCAAGAAGTGAGGTGATAAGAAAAAAGTGCGAAGCATAAATATAAGGAATTGGAATAATTGTGCTTTATACAAAAAAATCATAACCACCACAAAAAAAGGGTGGGCCTCATGGACTCTTGCTAATATGAAAGAAATTAATTCATCAGGTAAGTTCTTACATAAATTATGTTTTCTTTCATGTAATTAGCAAGAGTCCATGAGCTAGTGACGTATGGGATAATGACTACCCAAGATGTGGATCTTCCACGCAAGAGTCACTAGAGAGGGAGGGATAAAATAAAGACAGCCAATTCCGCTGAAAAAAATCCACACCCAAAATAAAGTTTAAATCTTATAAAGAAAAAAACTGAAAATATAAGCAGAAGATTCAAACTGAAACAGCTGCCTGAAGTACTTTTCTACCAAAGACAGCTTCAGAAGAAGAAAACACATCAAAATGGTAGAATTTAGTAAAAGTATGCAAAGAAGACCAAGTTGCTGCTTTGCAAATCTGATCAACCGAAGCTTCATTCCTAAACGCCCAGGAAGTAGAAACTGACCTAGTAGAATGAGCTGTAATCCTTTGAGGCGGAGTTCTACCCGACTCGACATAAGCATGATGAATTAAAGATTTCAACCAAGATGCCAAAGAAATGGCAGAGGCCTTCTGACCTTTCCTAGAACCGGAAAAGATAACAAATAGACTAGAAGTCTTTCGGAAATTCTTAGTAGCTTCAACATAATATTTCAAAGCTCTAACTACATCCAAAGAATGCAATGATTTCTCCTTAGAATTCTTAGGATTAGGACATAATGAAGGAACCACAATTTCTCTACTAATGTTGTTGGAATTCACAACCTTAGGTAAAAATTGAAAAGAAGTTCGCAACACCGCCTTATCCTGGTGAAAAATCAGAAAAGGAGACTCACAAGAAAGAGCAGATAATTCAGAAACTCTTCTGGCAGAAGAGATGGCCAAAAGGAACAAAACTTTCCAAGAAAGTAATTTAATGTCCAATGAATGCATAGGTTCAAACGGAGGAGCTTGAAGAGCCCCCAGAACCAAATTCAAACTCCAAGGAGGAGAAATTGACTTAATGACAGGTTTTATATGAACCAAAGCTTGTACAAAACAATGAATATCAGGAAGATTAGCAATCTTTCTGTGAAAAAGAACAGAAAGAGCAGAGATTTGTCCTTTCAAGGAACTTGCAGACAAACCTTTATCCAAACCATCCTGAAGAAACTGTAATATTCTCGGAATTCTAAAAGAATGCCAGGAAAAATGATGAGAAAGACACCAAGAAATATAAGTCTTCCAGACTCTATAATATATCTCCCTAGATACAGATTTACGAGCCTGTAACATAGTATTAATCACAGAGTCAGAGAAACCTTTTTGACTAAGAATCAAGCGTTCAATCTCCATACCTTTAAATTTAAGGATTTGAGATCCTGATGGAAAAAAGGACCTTGCGACAGAAGGTCTGGCCTTAACGGAAGAGTCCACGGTTGGCAAGAGGCCATCCGGACAAGATCCGCATACCAAAACCTGTGAGGCCATGCTGGAGCTACCAGCAGAACAAACGAGCATTCCTTCAGAATCTTGGAGATTACTCTTGGAAGAAGAACTAGAGGCGGAAAGATATAGGCAGGATGATACTTCCAAGGAAGTGACAATGCATCCACTGCTTCCGCTTGAGGATCCCTGGATCTGGACAGATACCTGGGAAGTTTCTTGTTTAGATGAGAGGCCATCAGATCTATTTCTGGAAGTCCCCACATTTGAACAATCTGAAGAAATACTTCTGGGAGAAGAGACCATTCGCCCGGATGTAACGTTTGGCGACTGAGATAATCCGCTTCCCAATTGTCTATACCTGGGATATGAACCGCAGAAACTAGACAGGAGCTGGATTCCACCCATACCAGAATTCGAGATACTTCTTTCATAGCCAGAGGACTGTGAGTCCCTCCTTGATGATTGATGTACGCCACAGTTGTGACATTGTCTGTCTGAAAACAAATGAACGATTCTCTCTTTAGAAGAGGCCAAAACTGAAGAGCTCTGAAAATTGCACGGAGTTCCAAAATATTGATCGGTAATCTCACCTCCTGAGATTCCCAAACCCCTTGTGCTGTCAGAGACCCCCACACAGCTCCCCAACCTGTAAGACTTGCATCTGTTGAAATTACAGTCCAGGTCGGAAGAACAAAAGAAGCCCCCTGAACTAAACGATGGTGATCTGTCCACCACGTCAGAGAGTGTCGTACAATCGGTTTTAAAGATATTAATTGAGATATCTTTGTGTAATCCCTGCACCACTGGTTCAGCATACAGAGCTGAAGAGGTCGCATGTGAAAACGAGCAAAGGGGATCGCGTCCGATGCAGCAGTCATAAGACCTAGAATTTCCATGCATAAGGCTACCGAAGGGAATGATTGTGACTGAAGGTTTCGACAAGCTGAT
This sequence comes from Bombina bombina, assembly GCF_027579735.1. Taxonomy (NCBI): domain Eukaryota; kingdom Metazoa; phylum Chordata; class Amphibia; order Anura; family Bombinatoridae; genus Bombina; species Bombina bombina. Next base: position 1,361,793,798 of record NC_069499.1, read on the forward strand.
ATCAATTTTAGACGTCTCTTGTCTGTCAAAGATAGAGTCATGGACACTGAATCTATCTGGAAACCTAAAAAGTTTATCTGTGTCTGAGGAATCAATGAACTTTTTGGTAAATTGATCCTCCAACCATGATGTTGAAGAAACAACACAAGTCGATTCGTATGAGATTCTGCTAAATGTGAAGACTGAGCAAGTACCAAGATATCGTCCAAATAAGGAAATACCACAATACCCTGTTCTCTGATTACAGACAGAAGGGCACCGAGAACCTTTGTAAAAATTCTTGGAGCTGTAGCTAGGCCAAACGGCAGAGCCACAAACTGGTAATGCTTGTCTAGGAAAGAGAATCTCAGAAACTGATAGTGATCTGGATGAATCGGAATATGCAGATATGCATCCTGTAAATCTATTGTAGACATATAATGCCCTTGCTGAACAAAAGGCAGGATAGTCCTTATAGTTACCATTTTGAATGTTGGTATCCTTACATAACGAATTAATATTTTTTGATCCAGAACTGGTCTGAAGGAATTCTCCTTCTTTGGTACAATGAAGAGATTTGAATAAAACCCCAGTCCCTGTTGCAGAACTGGAACTGGCATTATTACTCCAGCCAACTCTAGATCTGAAACACATTTCAGAAATGCTTGAGCCTTCGCTGGGTTTACTGGGACACGGGAAAGAAAAAATCTCTTTGCAGGAGGCCTTATCTTGAAGCCGATTCTGTACCCTTCTGAAACAATGTTCTCAATCCAAAGATTGTGAACGGAATTGATCCAAATTTCTTTGAAAAAACGTAATCTGCCCCCTACCAGCTGAGCTGGAATGAGGGCCGCACCTTCATATGGACTTAGGAGCTGGCTTTGATTTTCTAAAAGGCTTGGATTTATTCCAGACTGGAGATGGTTTCCAAACTGATACCGCTCCTGAGGATGAAGGATCAGGCTTTTGTTCCTTGTTGTGACGAAAGGAACGAAAACGATTATTAGACCTAAATTTACCTTTAGATTTTTTATCCTGTGGTAAAAAAGTTCCTTTCCCTCCAGTAACAGTTGAGATAATAGAATCCAACTGAGAACCAAACAATTTATTACCCTGGAAAGAAAGGGAAAGCAGAGTAGACTTAGAAGACATATCAACATTCCAAGTTTTAAGCCATAAAGCTCTTCTACCTAAAATAGCTAGAGACATATACCTGACATCAACTCTAATGATATCAAAGATGGCATCACAAATAAAATTATTAGCATGTTGAAGAAGAATAATAATGCTATGAGAATTATGATCTGTTACTTGTTGCGCTAAAGCTTCTAACCAAAAAGTTGAAGCTGCAGCAACATCCGCTAAAGATATAGCAGGTCTAAGAAGATTACCTGAACACAAGTAAGCTTTTCTTAGAAAGGATTCAATTTTCCTATCTAAAGGATCCTTAAAGAAAGTACCATCTGCCGTAGGAATAGTAGTACGCTTAGCAAGAGTAGAGACAGCCCCATCAACCTTAGGGATTTTGTCCCAAAACTCTAATCTGTCAGATGGCACAGGATATAATTGCTTAAAACGTTTAGAAGGAGTAAATGAATTACCCAAATTATCCCATTCCCTGGAAATTACTTCAGAAATAGCACCAGGGACAGGAAAAACTTCTGGAATAACTACAGGAGATTTAAAAACCTTATCTAAACGTTTAGATTTAGTATCAAGAGGACCAGAATCCTCAATTTCTAATGCAATTAGGACTTCTTTAAGTAAAGAACGAATAAATTCCATTTTAAATAAATATGAAGATTTATCAGCATCAACCTCTGAGACAGAATCCTCTGAACCAGAAGAACCATTATCAGAATCAGAATGATGATGTTCATTTAAAAATTCATCTGAAAAATGAGAAGTTTTAAAAGACTTTTTACGTTTACTAGAAGGAGGAATAACAGACATAGCCTTCTTAATGGATTTAGAAACAAAATCTCTTATGTTATCAGGAACACTCTGAGTATTAGATGTTGACGGAACAGCAACAGGTAATGTAACAGTACTAAAGGAAATATTATCTGCATTTACAAGTTTGTCATGACAAACAGTACAAACAACAGCTGGAGGAACAGATACCATAAGTTTACAGCAGATACACTTAGCTTTGGTAGCTCCAGCACCAGGCAGCGATTTTCCAGAAGTATCTTCTGACTCAGTTTCAACGTGGGACATCTTGCAATATGTAATAGAAAAAACAACATATAAAGCAAAATTGATCAAATTCCTTAAATGACAGTTTCAGGAATGGGAAAAAATGCCAGTGAACAAGCTTCTAGCAACCAGAAGCAATAAATAATGAGACTTAAATAATGTGGAGACAATAGTGACGCCCATATTTTTTTAGCGCCAAAAATGACGCCCACATTATTTGGCGCCTAAATGCTTTTGGCGCCAAAAATGACGCCACATCCGGAACGCCGACACTTTTGGCGCAAAAGAACGTCAACAATGACGCAACTTCCGGCGACACGTATGACGCCGGAAACAGAAAAAAAAATTTTCGCCAAAAAAGTCCGCGCCAAGAATGACTCAATAAAATTAAGCATTTTCAGCCCCCGCGAGCCTAACAGCTCACAGGGAAAAAGTCAAATTTTAAGGTAAGAAAAAAATTGATTTATTCATATGCATTATCCCAAATATGAAACTGACTGTCTGAAATAAGGAATGTTGAACATCCTGAGTCAAGGCAAATAAATGTTTGAATACATATATTTAGAACTTTATAAAAAAGTGCCCAACCATAGCTTAGAGTGTCACAGAAAATAAGACTTACTTACCCCAGGACACTCATCTACATGTTGTAGAAAGCCAAACCAGTACTGAAACGAAAATCAGCAGAGGTAATGGTATATATATAAGAGTATATCGTCGATCTGAAAAGGGAGGTAAGAGATGAATCTCTACGACCGATAACAGAGGACCTATGAAATAGACCCCGTAGAAGGAGATCATTGAATTCAAATAGGCAATACTCTCCTCACATCCCTCTGACATTCACTGCACGCTGAGAGGAAAACCGGGCTCCAACCTGCTGCGGAGCACATATCAACGTAGAATCTAGCACAAACTTACTTCACCACCTCCATAGGAGGCAAAGTTTGTAAAACTGATTTGTGGGTGTGGTGAGGGGTGTATTTATAGGCATTTTGAGGTTTGGGAAACTTTGCCCCTCCTGGTAGGAATGTATATCCCATACGTCACTAGCTCATGGACTCTTGCTAATTACATGAAAGAAACTACAATTCCTTGAACATGTTTGTAGATTCAACCATTCCCACAGACGGACTGTCTATTCCCCCACAGGGGGCCTGTGAGTTAATTACCCATCTTGGTCAGGAAGCCCATATATGGGCATATACCTCTGAGGCTCCATCATGCTAATATTCATTTTGAAGTAGCCCACTGGTTTTATTTATACAACAGTCTAAGCCTTTGTTCTTTATAAAATAACTATACAAACTATTTCATTGATGAATGAGATAGGGGGCTGATTTACACAGCCAAAAACCATTTGGCAGAGTAAATACAATTGCTGTAACCAGTTTCATGTATAATGAATCCTGTGGTCTTAATAACCATATATATATATTAAATAAATATATATATATATATATATATATATATATATATATATATTATTTAATAATCTTCACAGATACCCTGACAGTGCATGCTTTACAAGAAAATCAGAACAGACTGGAACAGCAATTCCAAAGACTCCCAAAAGGTCCTACCCCTCTGGCCCCTAGAATCTCCTGTAAATATTCTGCCTGAACCTCCAGGTGGTAAAGTTTAGGTGTTTGAAAAGAAGATTCTTCAATCAAGAGTTTATTATTTTAAAGCAGAGCAAGCTTGTTCTGCTTTTTCCTGGGGTTTAGCCGTAGCCCATGTCAGTCTCTTCAGTAGAGCAATGGTGGCTTTTAAGCAATTGGAAACTTGTGGGGTATAATTCTCACTGAGCCTGCATTAAATAGTTATTGCTGCCTTAACTTAAAAGCCTGAGTAAGATTACTCAGTCTTTGCCTTTTTTCCACAGGTCCATGTGAGGGAAAATGCCTCTCAAACAGGGTGAGCTGCCCTGCTGCCAAGCAGGTTTACATTGAGGTCTAAGTGAGTAGTGGCTTCCTCTCATACCGGTCAGACTGTCCTCCGGCTGGATTGCAGGTAAGTGCCTTTTGTTCTTCTATATAGGGGGACTGTGCACATATGAAATATACTGCAGCTTTCTTTGGGACATAATATATCCTTTAAAGGATATATTTTTAGCAGGACGCAGGCACCATTGTGACTAGGGGTTAATACTTTTCTGTATACTAGTATAACCTGTTATTTTGTGTTGGCTCTACGTTCAGAGGCTTATCTGGGTAATCTCTTATGCCTCATGTGTATTAAAGGGACAGTTCACCCAAAAACTTTCTCCCCTTTAAATTATTTCCAATGATCCATTTTACCTGCTAGAGTGTATTAAATTGGTTGCAAGTAGCCCCTTTACTCCTATTTCAGCATTTGAAACAGCTGATTAAGCTTGTGGTTTCCCAACCTATACTGAAAGTTTTGATACTGTAGTATATGCTATTGACAAGCCTAAGTAAAGACAGTCAGCAGAAGAAGTTACACTCTCAGTGGGGGGCGTGATAGTTAAGTAATAAAATTATAATTTTCCATTGTTCTCTCTATGTATTGAGCTTTGGTGTTCCAGACAATTATAAGATAAAGGAAGCAAGTGTGTGTACACCAAGTGATAACATAATGATATATGATATTACCTGAAGCTCAACCTATTGTAATAGGCTGTGGTTTCAAAGCACAAAACCAGCTACTTCATATACACAAATAAACCCGAAAATGCAATTTCTCAAATATTTTATACTCTGCAGGTGGTATAACAAGTCATTTAAAGTACATTAATGGAAAAACAATTTTACAGTGTACTGTCCCTTTAACATTTGTAATGGAGAGCTTCTAATAGTCTTAAGGAAGTTACATAGCTGTGAGGGCATAGGTCTCCTTAATGGCTTCTTTTATTTACTGAGGTTGGAGACTTGTGTACAAGGGCTGTCTATTTTATTATTACTGCTCTGTATGCAGAGCGATTTCAATGGCGGGAATTCAGATAAGTTGGATCTAAGGGCGCATTCTGTTTTCTATCTGCGCAATAAGTTGCTTCAGTTTGCAGGGGGAGTGTCTCTAAGTGGCGCATTACTAAGCCAATTTGTCTGATTAATCATGTAGGAAGTCTAATCTTAGCGATGTGATCCCTACAGAGTTGTTTTTATTTTATTTCTTTTTTATTTTTCATGGAATCCTCAGATGAGGTGCTGCATGCTTTCCGTTTATAGAAAATGTTAACAATATTGTGGATTCAATTCTACTCCTGCTTTGAAGTTCCATAAAGCCCTATAATGTATGAGATCTGCTTTCCCTGCCTCTGACTTACTTGTCCCCTCATTCTAAAAGCGGGTTCCGTGTAGGGGTTATGAAAGTAACAATATTTTTGCTCTTAAAGTGACAGTACATATTGTATTTTAATATCCAATCTTCTTTCTCATAGGAATTGAAGGGGTGAATTTTTATGACTCTGTATTTAGAAGAAGTTTTCTAACAGAGGTCAGATATCTAGGATTTTTTTTTTCCCCTCTCTGCAGGATACTGTCTTGCCAACAGCAAGTTTTGTTGTCAGGCTTAACTCTTTACAACCAGTAGGTTGGGAGTTCGGCTCTAACTGCAGCTGAATCTCCTTCACTTTTCAGTGATTAGATTTAGGAGAGAATTGGTCTGATTTCCATGGGACATCATTCTTTTTCTTTTGCATGATGTACCGAGTCCACGGTTTCATCCATACTTGTGGGATATTATCCTTCCTAACAGGAAGTGGCAAAGAGAGCACCCACAGCAGAGCTGTCTATATAGCTCCCCCCTTAACTCCACCCCCCAGTCATTCTCTTTGCCGGCTGTAAGCAGGAAGGGTAAAGTGAAAGAGGTAATAAAGTATTAGTTTTTATTTGTCTTCAAGCAAGAGTTTGTTATTTTTAAATGGTACCGGTGTGTACTATTTACTCTCAGGCAGGAGATAGATGAAGATTTCTGCCTGGAGGATGATGATCTTAGCATTTGTAACAAAGGTCCACTGCTGTTCCCACAGAAGCTGAGGAGTACAGGAAAACCTCAGTGTGAGGAACGGTTTCTTGCTATACAGCAATGAGGTATGTTCAGTCGTTTTTTCTGGAAAGACTGTGATAATTCAGAAAGGCTGACAGTATCCCCATTAGGGGAAGGGGAAGCAGTAATCCTAGTTTATAAGGGGTATTACTAGCTTGCATAAAGGGCTAAACTTATGGGCACTCAGTTTGTATGATATATTTGGCAAATGTTTGTGTGTTCTGGGAGTACTGTTTTTATTTCCTTTGGGACATCTGTTTTTGAGGGTACACTTGGCTTATTTGGGGTTTTTATAACCCACATGGCTTAAAAATCGTTTGGTAGATTTGTGTGTAGGCCCCAGCAACATCGAGTGAGAGGGGCGGGGCCTATTTTCGCGCCTCAGTTGCGCAGTTGTTTTACATAGACAAGCAGCAAGGTACAACAGGAGGGTCCTGGTGCACTTCTAAGGGCCTAATCGAAGCTTTATTCCCACATTATCGATCCTTGAGGGCAGGTAGGCGCCACAGCAGAGCTGTGGCAGGGTGCTGACAAGGGTTTTACCGGTTTTTGAACACTTTTCAATCCGGTTTTCACATTTGAGGGTTAATTGCCTTAATACTTGTGGTGCAATCTTACTAAAGCTTGATGTGTATACTGTAAAAATTTCGGAAAATCTGGGGTAATTTTAAGCAGTTTTGCAGTTTGTGCATGCCTTTTTTTCTCTTAAAGGCACAGTACCGTTTTTGAAAATTGTGTTTTTTTCATTAAATAAATATTCTGGAATTAAGAGCGATATTCAATGCTCTTCAGGCGTGGCCTCAGCTGGCTTCGGCCAGATTCATCAGATTTCAGTTGGACAACATCACAACTGTGGCTTATATCAATCATCAGGGGGGAACAAAGAGTTCCTTAGCGATGATAGAAGTTTCAAGAATAATACGATGGGTAAAGGCTCACTCTTGCCATCTGTCAGCGATCTATATCCCAGGAGTAGTGAACTGGGAGGCAGATTTTTCATCCGGGGGAGTGGGAACTCCGTCCGGAGGTGTTTGCTCAACTGGTTCAGCCATTGGGCACACCAGAATTGGATCTGATGGCGTCTTGTCAGAATGCCAAACTTCCTCGTTACGGATCCAGGTCAAGGGATCCTCAGGCAGTACTGATAAATGCTCTAGCAGTACCCTGGTCATTCAACCTGGCTTATGTGTTTCCACCTTTCCCTCTCCTTCCGCATCTGATTGCCAGAATCAAACAGGAGAGAGCTTCAGTGATTTTGATAGCGCCTGCGTAGCCACGCAGGACTTGGTATGCAGACCTGGTGGACATGTCATCTCTGCCACCATGGACTCTGCCACTGAGACAGGACCTTTTGATTCAAGGTCCATTCAAGCATCCAAATCTAATTTCTCTGTAACTGACTGCTTGGAGATTGAACGCTTGATTCTATCAAAGCGGGGTTTCTCTGAGTCGGTCATAGATACCTTGATTCAGGCTCGAAAGCCTGTTACCAGGAAAATCTATCATAAGATATGGCGTAAATATCTTTTTTGGTGCGAATCCAAAGGCTACTCCTGGAGTAAAATCAGGATTCCTAGGATTTTGTCTTTTCTCCAAGAGGGATTGGAGAAAGGATTGTCAGCTAGTTCCCTAAAAGGACAGATATCTGCTCTGTCTATTCTGTTGCACAAGCGTCTGGCAGATGTCCCAGACGTTCGGGCCTTTTGTCAGGCTTTAGCTAGATTTAAGCCTGTGTTTAAACCCGTTGCTCTGCCATGGAGTCTAAATTTAGTTCTTAAAGTTCTTCAGTGGGTTCCGTTTGAACTCATGCATTCCATAGATATTAAGCTTCTATCTTGGAAAGTTTTGTTCCTAGTTGCTATCTCTTCAGCTCGAAGAGTTTCTGAACTATCTGCATTACAATGTGACTCGCCTTATCTTGTTTTCCATGCTGATAAGGTGTTTTTGCGTACCAAGCCTGGGTTCCTACCTGAGGTTGTTACTAACAGGAATATCAATCAGGAAATTGTTGTTCCTTCTCTGTGTCCTAATCCTTCTTCTAAGAAGGAACGTCTGTTGCACAACTTGGACGTGGTTCGTGCTTTGAAATTTTATTTGCAGGCAACCAAAGATTTTCGTCAAACATCTTCTTTGTTTGTTGTCTATTCTGGAAAGCGTTGGGGTCAAAAGGCTACGGCTACTTCTCTTTCCTTTTGGCTGAAAAGCATAATCCGTTTGTCTTATGAGACTGCTGGACAGCATCCTCCTGAAAGGATTACAGCTCATTCTACTAGAGCGGTAGCTTGCACATGGGCTTTTAAAAATGATGCTTCTGTTGAACAGATTTGTAAGGCTGCGACTTGGTCTTCGCTTCATACCTTTTCAAAATTTTACAAATTTGATACTTTTGCTTCTTCGGAGGCTATTTTTGGGAGAAAGGTTTTGCAAGCAGTGGTGCTTTCCGTTTAGGTTCCTGTCTTGTCCCTCCCTTCATCCGTGTCCTAAAGCTTTGGTATTGGTATCCCACAAGTAAGGATGAAACCGTGGACTCGGTACATCATGCAAAAGAAAACAAAATTTATGCTTACCTGATAAATTTCTTTCTTTTGCGATGTACCGAGTCCACGGCCCGCCCTGTCTATTCAAGACAGATAGTTTTTGTTTTTTTTATCGAAATAATTTTTATTAAATAACATAATCCATGACATCTCTTACAGACATGTAATTGTAACAAGACAAGTCTTGTTTTACAAAGATTGCAATACAAACATGTAGGAGCATTCCCTTCATATAGGCCCACTATGTCATACATAACAATCCATATCATTAGTATCCTAATATCTGTCATGGCTGGGGGGAATCCCCAGGAGATATTAATCAAGGAAAAAGAGAATAAAACCATTTCCTATGCTTTTATTATTTTATTGATAAAGTAATAAGAGTGAAAAAGAGAAAAAGAAAACAAAGGGAAGAAAATCTCAGATTTAATAGGAAGTAAAAGAAAAGAAAAATCAAGAGCATGTGTCACTCATGGCTAACAGTGTCCCGCACTGTGTTTTCTACATTCGTAACCTCTTTTATCTGAATGCTGCGTCTATTATCCATTCGTTGTTTATCTAGCCAAACTATCCAGTCCTCCCAAACCTGGAGGAACTCTGTTCTAGTGTTGAGCAGGGTAGAGGAAATATCTGCCATTTGGTAATAATATTTAATTTTATTGAGTATTAAATTGTAGCTAGGTACCGAGGACTTCCAGAATCTTGCAATTGTAGTCTTAACAGCTGTGCAAATTATTCCCACCAACTTTAGTCTAGCTTTGGTGAGGCCCCCAATTGAGAAGTGTAATAGAGCTTGCTCTCTATCTAAAGTAATTTGTCTATATAGAATCTCTGCGAGAAGGTTACTAGTTTGTGACCAGATTTTTTGAACCTCTGTGCAAGACCACCACATATGTGTGTAGGAGCCTATTTCTTTACAACCTCGGTAACAATTCTTGGAAGTTTTATCTCTCCATTGTGTTCTACTTGGGTGTAGGTACCACCTATATGCTACTTTAATATAACTTTCTTTTAAATTGGCACTAATGGAACATGCCTGTCCCCTTTTCAAAATATCCGACCATTCTAAAGGTTCTTTTGTAAATTGTCTCTCCTCCTCCCATTTTTCAATAAAGTGTAATTTACCTCCTGAGCTATTCATATTTAAAAAGTTGTACAAAATGGTGATAGCACCCCTAGTTCTTGATGTTGAGGTGCATAGTTTCTCAAAGGGAGTATGCTCTGAGTGTTTAGGTGGTCTGCCTACCTCTCTCAACCTTGAATTCAATTGTATATACTGGAACCAAGTGTCTGGTGATACTGGCTGGATAGAATTATATTTCTCAAAGGGGATAATGTTTGCATTTACCCAGATATCGGTATAGTCCTTTATTAGCCCAAATGTTGCCTATTGCCTTTGAAATCTGAACAGTTGGTAAGATTAGTGGTGTTGCTACAGAGCTAGTTGTATGTAGTTTAAACCTCACCTGCATAGCATCCCATATCTTAATAGTATGTGCAATCGATATGTAGTGTGACCATTTTAATGGTCTATCTCGCTTGGCTGTCCATAAAATCTGATAGATTGGAGACAGTCGTAGCATATCGCTTTCTAGTTGTACCCATAGTATATCATCTCCTCCGATGTTCCAGAGCGAGGTTTGCGCTAATCTGGCTGCCCAAAAGTAATTTTGCAGGTCTGGTACTCCTAACCCTCCTCGCTCCTTGTTCTGTAAGAGTGTTTTTCTATTAATTCTAGCCTTTTTATTAACCCAGATGAATTTTAATATACACCTTTGCATTTCATTTAGATCCTCCTGAGGAACGTTAATAGGCAATGCTCGGAACAGGTAGAGTAGCTTAGGTAGTATTATCATTTTAGTGATAACTATTTTGCCATAAAAAGAGACTTTATAAGATAGCCAGTTTTTCATTTATTTTTTAAGATGCACAAACATTTTTTTATAATTTAGTTTATATAAGTTATCTAGGTTAGTAGGTATAGCAATTCCCAGGTATGTGGCAGCAGAAGCAGCCCATTTAAAGTCGAAATTTATCTCAAGCAATTTTTTTTGTTATTTCTAGAAGGTGGGTCTCTAAGGCCTCGCACTTGTCATTATTTATTTTATAGCCGGATAGTTCTCCAAAGTCCGACAGTAGTTTATAAAGTGGGGGGAGGGACAACATAGGTTTAGTGATTGTCAATATGACATCGTCAGCAAACAAAGCGAGTTTGTGCACCGTGTTACTGATGTGAATTCCTGAAATATCTCTCTTATTTCTAATGGTTGCCGCCATCGGCTCTATACAAAGGGCAAAAAGTAACGGGGAAAGGGGGCACCCTTGTCTTGTTCCATTTTGGATCTTGATCATTTCAGATTGATAACCAGAGAGTCTAATAAATGCTGACGGGGTCGTATATAATGCCTGGATTGCCTTTAAAAAGTTTCCTTTTATCCCAAACTGCTGCAATGTTAAGAACATATAATCCCAATAAACCCTATCGAACGCCTTCTCTGCGTCCAACGAGAGGAACAGAGAAGGCATACTTTCCTTGTTTGCATAATCCAGTAAATCAATGATTTTCCTGACATTATCTGGAGCCTCCCTCCACCTTATGAAACCTACTTGGTCAGGCTTAATCAGACTAGTCAGCAGAGGGTTTAATCTATTGGCCAATATTTTAGTAAAAAGCTTAAGGTCTAAATTTATTAGTGATATGGGCCTATAATTCTTGCAGTGAAATTTGTCTTTACCCGGCTTGGGCACTACACAAATTCTTGCCGACAGAAGTTCTGACGGGATAAAACCCCCCTGCAAAATATAGTTAAAGGAATCAACCAAATGTGGGATTAAGTCTACAGAGAACCTCTTATAAAATCCACCCGAATACCCATCTGGTCCTGGGGCTTTGTTACTTTTAACTTGTTTAATTGCAATCATAACCTCCCGAGGCGAGATTGGGGCATCTAGTTGGCTTGCGTGCTCTTCAGCCAGTTGTGGACTATTACTCTCCATTAAGAAAGTTTTAATTTGTGTTATCCTATTTTTGGATTTATTGATCTTGAGATTATATAAAGACTGATAAAAATCTGCAAAGGCATTGGCTATCTGTAAGGGGTCGTTAAGGAGATGTCCCTCCTGTGACTGTAGTTGGGGAACAGAAGAGGATCTAGTTATATTTCTAATTTTCCTTGCAAGCATTCGATCAGGTTTATTTGCGTATATGAAATATTGTGCCTCTATAATTCTTAAAGATGAGAGTGCCTCTTCATTTAACATAGGATATATTTCTGCTTTTTTAGCTATAATTGCTCTAGAGCCTGCTTCTGATCTATTATTAATATGAAGTCTCTGTAGCCTCTCTAGTTCTAATTTTTTTTGTCGGAGGATATCTTTTTTCTTGTTAGTTATAAGAGCTTTTTCTTTAATAAGTATACCTCTGAGGTAAGATTTAAATGGTCCCCAGGCAAACAGCGGATTGTCTGTGGAACCTTTATTTATTTGCCAAAAATCTTTCATAGACTTAATTAGTTTCTGGCAAATAATCTCATCTTTTAACAAATGCATGTCTAATGTCCAATTTCTCTGCCTTGAAGGGTCAAAAAACCCCTGCAGGGAGATCTCTACAATGGAGTGATCAGACCAGGATGTTTGTGATATATTTGTATCTACTAATAGTGGACATAAAATTTGGCTGATAAAGATGTAGTCAATCCTAGACTAGGACTGGTGTACAGCTGAATAATAAGTAAAACCCTTTGCTTTTCGGTTGCATATGCACCAGACATCTATTAAATTGTGGTCTAGTATTAAATCGCTTAGAATTTTAGAGGAAGCTTTGTGCGGTGCTGGGGACCTATCTAGCTGATCATTCATTGTAAGGTTAAAGCCCCCCCCCCCCAGGACTATCTTATATTTCTTCCACGAAGTTAGAATTTTACTAATTTTGGCGATGAACTTTCCCTGGTCCTCATTAGGAGCATATATATTACCTAGAACTATCAGGCTACCCTGAAGTTTACCTTTTAAAATAAGGAATCTCCCCTCTGGATCCCTAATCACTTCTTCTTCTTGAAAATTAAGGGCGGATTGCATTAAGATGGAAACCCCTCCTTTTTTTTTTTTTGAGCTCCCACTGCATGGTATTGAATTGGGAAAGCTACATCCCAGTATTTTGGGGTGGTAGTACTAGTGAAGTGTGTTTCTTGGAGCATAATAACCTGCTCTTTTAGCGACTTGTACTCTGCTATAGCTTTTTTTCTTTTTACGTGTGAGTGTAGACCCCTCACATTGTGAGATATTATTTTAAAAGACATTGGCAATTTTATATGTATGCTTATATGGCGGAGTGTACTTAAATTTATCAAAATGCTGATGCTTACTATGCTCCTGAGTGGTTCGCGATGGGGGACAACCTTTGCATTTATACCAGGAATCACAGGCCAAGATAACCCACGAGTGACCATGGGAGAGGAAAACCAAAGAGAGAAAAGAAAAGAGTTAGAGATAAGAACAAAGCAAAAAAACGAATGTATCTGTAAGCGATACATAACCAACATTAATTTAGAACAGTTCCCTTCCGACAGGGGCGCAAACCTGTATATAATACATTCATATCAGCAAATGAACAATTAAATCCCATTTAATAAGAGTCAGCACTTAAAATGTGTCACAGATCATTTCAATAATTATATCCCATGATGGGCCTAATTCCAGTTTTATCTAAACCCAGTAATGACCTGTTTTAGGTATTAAACACTCATATCTTAAATGAAAACACAACAACAGAGCAACTAAATTATACACTATTACTTTAAATAGCTCTATGGACTCAACAAACCTACGAGTTAATAAACTATTATGTATTATTTAACAACACTAAACATAGTAATCAGTTTCATCCTACTTAGGCCTCTTATATTCAGTTGTTAATACTCTCATAACCACCCACCCCACAGAACTTTCTTCAAACTCAAAGTACATATTTTATATTAGTGTAGGGTAGATAAATAGTTTAATCTTATCCTTGCAAAGTCAGAGTTCAAGTATAGTAACCATAGTCCTCCCTCAACCAGGTGGGTCAGGCTAAGAAGGATCATTTACAATAATGACAAGTTAAGTTCTTTCATCTCAGTTAACCAGGATCTTCGATACCAGATATCTGGGAGCGTTTCCGTGGAGTTTGTGATCTTGTTTCTTTGTCCCAGATCCTCTGGGTTCTTTTCTTAGGGGCTCTTTGAGGTAATGGCAAGGCTGATTCCTCCATTGGCAGATTCATATGTTTTACCATCTCTATACCTTCTTCCAAGCTGGTACAGGAGAACGTGGTGTTATGATGTATACAAATAAGCCTAAAAGGAAATGACCACCTATACTTCAACTTGGCTTTCAGCAATGCCGCGATGACCGGCTTAAGTTCTTTACGTTTCTTTAAGGTGGTTGGAGAAAGATCCGAGTAGAACTGCATTTTGTGACCTTCAAATTCAAATTGTGAGAGCTTCCTAGAGGCCTGAACTATCTTCTCCTTAGTAGAATAGTAATGACATTTGATAATAATGTCTCTTGACAAGTTAGGATTCTGAGGTCTGTTTAGAGCTCTGTGTGCTCTGTCCATCAGTAAAATTTTTTTTTCTATATCAGGTATAAGTTTCCGGAAAATAGTAGGTAGTACCTCTTGAAGGTTATCAAAGGTCTCTGGTAAATTTCGGACCCTAACATTAGATCTTCGAGACCTGTTCTTAAGGTCTTCAATTTGGGATTCTAGCACTGAGATCTGTTTTTCAAGCTCGGACATAGTGGAGTGAACTTCTGTAAGATCTTCTATAACTTCATCCACTTTGTCCTCAATTACTGAGGTTCTATTACCCATACTCAAAATATCAGACTTCAACTCTGCTATGGCTGATCTCAATTCAGTTTGAAATATCTCTCTTATTTGTCCCACAAGAGTAGCAGAGGGAGCATCTAGCTGGTCTCCTTGGGAGTCTTCAGATATATTATCTTGATCTGCAGCTGACGCCATGACTGCCAGGTTTGTGGCTTTACGATTTTTTTTCGCTTGGGCCCTAGATAAACAGTCCTTGACTGTTTGATGTTTTCCTTTCATAGTAGTGCAAGAACTGACACAGAAATAATCCTCAGCGAACTCTGTTGTACACTGCTGTTATGTGGTTTCTTGCTGATTTCATTACTGCAATATGAGCATATTTTAGTATCTTGGCTGCCCTCTTTTAATGCTTAATTTCTATTGTAGCATTTACTTATAAGCAAACAGACTGCACCCCTCCAAACGGGAACCACTATTCAATAAACATTCTCTTTAAATTGTTGGATGAGATAAGGAACAGGATCCTCTCCTTCTAAAACATTTCTCCTCTTTTGTACCTCAATCTCTAAGCCACATCTGCTATGGGAGATCAAGAAAGGGCTCATGCTCCAGACAAATAGTTATGTGAGAGTTCAGTTGCTAAGTAAAAATGAGTTACTCACATCAACCCATTTCAGGCCTGTAAACCAAGGAATAAATGCCCAAAAAAGAAAGAGGTATTTGCAGATCTCCAAGTGGCTTAGCTGTACACTGCTTCTGTATATATAATAAATGAGGTGGACACAGACTTATCAAGGCCTAGACTTCTTAGTGGTATACGCTATCTACCTCTCTATCTCCCCTCTGGTTTCTATCCGGTGTAAGGCAAGGAAGTGTAAGAAAGCAGTGGTAGACTCACTAGGCCAGGCGTGTGGTATGCAATGTATACAAAAAGTTATGTGTCAGTATTGCGACCATATATGTTGTTAGGAGTGCTGAGGTTGATTAATTACCCGCAGACCATAGGGCCAAGGCTGAGTGCGGGGACAGTCTTGGGTAACAGGTAGCAGGAGCAAACATAAGCAGCATAAGCATATAACAACACTGAGTATAAACCTCAGAGACACATAAGCTGGCGCAGCAGCTATAACACAGTTCACAAGGTGAGCTCTAAAGTGTCCAAAACAATCTCCTGATGTAAGATGGTATTTCAGAGAGCTAATGGGATGTGGTTCTGGTATAGCCCCGTACAACCAAATATATATAGGGCAAGCTAAGTGAGAGCAACAATCTCAATCTTCCCTCTCAGGTGACCCCTGGACAGGATAGATATATGGGGCGTTCACTTCACTTTCAAACTAGGCTGTCACAGGATTTCTTGGTCACTGATGTAGAAATGAGTTAACAGAAGACCCAGAGATGGGGTCTCAAAGGGGAGACCCGGCAGATCAGGGATAGGAAACAGGCCCTGGCTATGTATGAAATGATGGGCCCCAGTTGTTCTCGCTGTTGTGCCAGGTATATCCAGTTTTTGTTGGTAGGCCTCCTGAAAACTCTCAGAGTATTTATTAATTCCCTTGGCCCTATATCTGTAAGGCCAATCCCCCGACACCTTCTCTTCCTAACTTTCCACTGCATCTGCCGAGGTGAAGAATACCAGGTCCCACCCCTGTAGAGGCCTAGCAAGTTGCTAATCTAGGGCCCAGGGGCACAAATAGGATGTAGTGTGCCAGTGTTCGCTATCAACTCACTGCAGTCTTGCCCTCGTTCGTGTGGGTGAAGTGAAAGTGACCGGGAGTGTAGGGAAGGAGGATCTTTTACTAGTCCGGAGTGATGAGTCAGGACCTCCGTGTGGGCTCGGGTGTCACAGGTCACCTTGTTCAGTAATTGCCCTAACACGGTGGGAAGGAGGCTTCAGAGCCACTATGCAAATGACAGGTTAGCGAACTCTGGAGCAAGGGCCACAGTGAAGGCGGCAGTGCTGAGGCCAGATGCAGGAGAGATCCAAGATGGCCGCCGTTCGCGCCAACTACAGGTGTTCAGTCCTCCATGTGGTGAGTGGCTGGAGACCGGGATCAAGACACCTCCAATACCCCGTAGGACCACAAACAACTTCTCCACAATTCTTCTGCAGACAGCACCTCGCTGTGCGGGAGCTAGGAAAAGCAGCTGGAAATCCTGGGTATGGTGAGTCTTCGTAAATACTGCTGCCAGCAGCTCTGGATCCCCAGTGCCTTCTTGGCTTGTAAGCAGTTGCTGCCTCTGTGTGGTTACTGGAGCTCCGGAGCGGATCCCCGACCCTCCGGAGCTTGCTAAGTGTAAGTCTGATTAGGTGGTGCTCTGTGATGAGTGCGTTTGCAGCAGCGTCTTCGCTAACACCTGTCTACTGCTCAATTGACCTCAGCTCCTCTTCTCAATAGAAGGGACGTTGTCTAACCCGATTAATACCCCAGACTGGACTCAATTTAGCCCAAAAAAGGAAAATTTATAGGGTTTATACATAAATAAAAGGCAGGAGCTCTGTACATGCACCTCCGTTCAGGACTACGGTTAGCTCCGCCCCAACAGATTTTTTATCAAAAACTTCAGTCACCTCGGCACCTTATAGTTTCTCCTTTTTCTTCCTTGGCCTTCGGTTGAATGACTGGGGGGTGGAGTTAAGGGGGGAGCTATATAGACAGCTCTGCTGTGGGTGCTCTCTTTGCCACTTCCTGTTAGGAAGGATAATATCCCACAAGTAAGGATGAAACCGTGGACTCGGTACATCGCAAAAGAAAGAAATTTATCAGGTAAGCATAAATTTTGTTTTTTTTTGCTAATTTCCATAAAAGGAGAGAGCATTGGATCTGTTTCAAAGGATAGATATAGATCAGTTGACAAGAGTCTCTCTCTACCGGAGTAATTTTAAGGAATATCTATCTCAGGGCTTGTGCTTCTGGAGATATTTCGGGGTAGTGTGACCACGGATGCCAACCTGCTGGGCTGGTATGCTGTCTGGGTCTCGTTAAGATTATGGATTAGGAAGTGTCTGCTCCTCTCTTTAATATCTGAAGTAGAGAGCAATCTTCAATGCTCTGATAGCTTGACCTCTTGGCCTCAGTCATTTCTTAGTTTGGTTCCAGTTGGGGAATGTCACCTCAATGGTTTATTTCAACCAACTGGAGGATCTAAGGTTTCCTTTGCCGTATAGAAGGTGACTTAGATTGTTCAGTGGGCGGAAGCTCACAATTGCAGTCTGTCAACCTCTCTCCAGGTATTTGAGAGTCAGACTTCTAAACAGATATTCCTCCAGGGGAGTGGATTCTTCTTCTGGAGGTATTCTCTAGGTAAATCCTCATATGGGGGGTCCAGAGTTGGTTTCTGAGGGCGTTTTTGGCAGAACGCCTAGTTTTCAAGGTATGGTTCACTGTCAAGTTATCCACTGATTGCCCTAATATATGTTCTGGTGGTTTTTTTTTTTTTTTATATATTTATATGTCTTTATTGGATTTTGAATATAATACAGTACACTGGTTATTGCATACAGTTCTTAAGTACATCTTTTACAGCATTCATTTAGTTTATGCAACATAACTGACGTAGATGACGCTACCAGTATACTATTAAATCAAATAGTTTACATTCTGTTAAGACATTTATATTCATAACTTAACTATATAACCAAACTTTTTAAACTACCGAATCTCTTATATATACATATTGTGTAGTATTACAAGGGCCTATTTGTCGAATCTGTCATTGATCGGTCTCAGTCCATTCAGTTCCTACCTATTGGGTCCTTCTCTGATCTGTTTGTTATTCCGTCTCGGGGACGATGTAATAGTAGGGGTAGGGGCTTTATATATCCCAAACAACCCTTTCTATTGTTAGTGTCGTCTAGTTCACGTCACCTCTGAATCTTGTGAATGGTTTCTGGCTTTGAGGGGTAAACTGTGCTGGGTTTCATCCCATAGAAACTTAAGCTCGTGGAAAAAAGCTAATTTATTCATTTTAAGATACCCATATTCCTCCATTAACATGGTGTCTCCCATATGTGCTGACCATTCCTTAAATGATGGGCATACTTGAGATTTCCATTTCCTGGCTATTAATATTCTAGCTGTATTTAATGTTAATTGTATCAGTCTGCTTCTCAGTTTACATTTACAGTCTGTGGGAAGATTCAATATAGATACTTCTGGTTCTAATGTGTAATGTTCACTTAGGCCCATTATAGTTTTTATAACATCTTGGATCATATCCCAGAAGGGTTTAATGCTAGGACATTCCCACCAGACATGGAGAATAGATCCCTTCATCCCACATCCTCGCCAACAGAGCTCAGATGAGGAGGGGAAGATACTTTTCAGCCTGGAGGGGGTGAGATACCATCTAGTTATTAACTTGAAATTGGTCTCCAGATACCTCGTAGAGAAAGAAGACTTTCTGGCGCTATTGAAAATGTGTTCCCAGTCTGTATCTTTTAACCTTTTACCCAGATCCCTATGCCAACGCTCTACATACTCCGGTAGTACTATTCCTCTTTGGGAGTTAATTAAAAGTTTTTTGGTGAGGGATAGAGTATGATGTGCTGGGAGGTCTATTGTGCATATCTGTTCAAATGGTGTAAGTTTCCTAACCAGAAGCTCTTTCTGTGGATGCGATTGAATAAAGTGATGTATTTGATTATATTTCAGCCAGTTTGTAAAAGTTCCGCTAAGGATGGTTCTGGTGTTTTTATTCTTGGATTACAGTCTGTCATGCCTGTTTACTCTGTTTGTTCTCCTTCCATGAGTCATTGCTCGTATTCAACAGGAGAGAGTGGCGGGGATTCTAATAGCCTCTGCGTGGCCTCACAGGATCTGGTATGCAGACCACCTGATAATGTCATCTTTCCACTTTGGTGACTGTACCTGAGGGAGGACCTTCTGAGTCAGGGTTCCTTCTTCATCTAAATCTAATTTCTCAGATGCTGCCTGCTTGGTGTGGAACGCTTGGTTTTGTTTAAAGGGACAGTCAAGTCCAAAAAAACCTTTCATTTTTCAAATAGGGCATGTAATTTTAAACAACTTTCCAATTTACTTTTATCAACAATTTTGCTTTGTTCTCTTGGTATTCTAGTTGAAAGCAAACCTAGGAAGGCACATATGATAATTTCTAAGCCCTTGAAGGCCACCTCTATTTTATTTACTTTTCACAGCAGGGGAGAGCAAGCTCATGTAGGCCATATATATAGCATTGTGATCACGCCCGTGGCTAGTGGCAGACACTGCACTAATTGGCTAAAATGCAAGTCAATAGATAACTAAAAGTCATGTGATTAGGGGCGGTCAGAAGATGCTTAGATACAAGTTAGTCACAGAAGTAAAAAGTGTATTAATATAACAGTGTTGGTTATGCAAAACTGGGGAATGGGTAATAAAGGGATTATCTATCTTTTTAAACAACAAAAATTCTGGTGTTGACTGTCCATTTAAGCATGAGGGTTGCTGAACCAGTGATTGAGATCATGGCTCAGGCTTGCAGGCATGTTTTCGAGGGGATTGCCATAGACTATGGCGTCCTTATCCTTATTGGTGTGAAGCCAAGGGCTTCTCTTGGAGGGGAGTCATGATTCCTAGAATTTTGCCTGTCTCTAGGATGTCTGGAAAGGGTCTGTCAGTACCCTGAAGGGTCAGTTTTCTGCATTGTCTATTTTACTACATAAGCGTCTGGCCATCGTGCCAGCTGTGCAGTCCTTGTCAGGCCTGGTCAGACTCAAGCTTGTCCTTAAGTCTGTTGCTCCCCTTGGAGCCTTAACTTTGTTCTTAATCTTGTTCTTAAGGTTTTGCAGTACTTTCCATAGATATTTAGTGTTATCTCGGAAGGTTTTCCTCTGCTCAGAGAGTCTCGGAATTCTCAGCTTGGCAGTGTGTTTTGCTTTATCTTATCTTTCTTTTAGAAAAGATGTATCTTCATAGGGATTTGTTGTTCCTTGTCTATGTCCCAATCCTTTTTATCATACGGAACGTTAGAGGAACAACTTGGATGTTGTGCGTGTTCTTAATCTCAGTCTACAGGCGACCAAGGATTTTCGCCAGTTTTCCGTTCGTTTATTTGTTTCTCTGAGACAGTTACTTCTTTTTTCCTTTGGTTGGAAGTATACTTTGTTTGGTTATGAGATTGCTGGATAGCAGCCTCTTGAGAGAATTACAGCTCTTTTCTTTAGGGCTGTATCTGCTTCTTGGGTTTTCAAGAATGAAGTTTTGGTGGATCAGCATTGCAAGGCAAGATTGGTAGTTGGTCTTGGCTGCGTTTTTTTTCTGGCAGCAGGGTTCTTCAAGTGGTGGTGCCTTCTGTTTAGGTGCCTGTCTTGCCCTACCTTATCATCTGTGTACTCTAGCTTGGGTATTGATTCCCAACAGTAATTAATGATGATCCGTGGACTCATCGTGTCATTAGAAAGAAAACAAAATTTATGCTTACCTGATAAATGTATTTTTTTCTTGACACAATGAGTCCACGGCCCACCCTATTTATTCAGACAGTCTTTTTGTTTTATAAACCTCAGGCACCTTTGCACCTTGTGTTACTCAGAGAAACAAATAACCAAACGGAAAACTGCCGAAAATCCTCTCTTTTTCCTTCGGTCGAATGACTGGGGGTTGTGGGAAGGGAATTGATATTTAACAGCTTTGCTCTGGTGCTCTTTGCCTTCTCCTGCTGGCCAGGAGTGATATTCACAACAGTAATTAATGATGATCCGTGGACTCATCGTGTCAAGAAATAAATAAATTTATCAGGTAAGCATAAATTTAGTTTTTTTCAACTTTTGACAGATTCTGTTTTACCTTTTTCACTTCTTTCTCGCGAACCACAGTTCTGAGCTCATCAACTCCTGATCACTCACAGTCCTATTCTTGAGTCTTGAACAATTATTGCAAAGCCCAGAGTCACAATATATGAAGACCATAACAAGACCTCCACTGCTCAATCTAAGATACGTGCCCTTAACAGGGTAGAAGAGATGTGGGTAGAATATATAATCAAGTTCTGTTACCTTGCCACATTAACCTCCTGGAATGAAGCAGCCCTCCTGGATTTATTCAGTTGGGTCTTTCTGATACCCCAAAAAACTAACTGGCATGAGTCAGCGTCTCAAAAACACTAGGAAATCTTCTCTCTGTCAATTCAAATTGACAGACGGCAAAGGCATATGGAAAAGTCTGTGTCTTATTGCCCTCCTCACAAACAAATTGTTCATCCTCTGCCTCTTCCTTCACCTGTTGGCTCTACCAAAGAACCCGTGCAAATAAGAGGTGTCCGTGTTTCCCTATCTGAAGCTGAAAAGTAAAGATGAAGGTTACTTAATCTCTGTTTGTACTACGAGAAACCTGGCCATATAGCCTGAGTATGCACTGCCAAGCTTAAGATGCCTAGGGGGTAAGCTGTCTCTTCCCCTTATTTCGGTTGATCAAATGCCTAAATATACAAAACCTTATTTGTCCCTACCTCTCTCATTACAGTGGGATGAGAATTCTGTCAGTCTACCTACCATGAGGGCCAGCAGATGTTTCCTTAACACACATTTATCCCAAAGATTTAATATCCCCAGACTCACTAAAAAAACGAAAACCCAATTCAAATTCAGCTCATAGATGGATCACTGTTAAAGACTAGCTCAATCACTAAGGAGACCATTTCCTTATTAGTCACAATAGGGCCTGGGCATCAATCTATCTAGTAATTTCAGCAGTGTTTTCTTTAGTGCTCAGCCTTCACTGGTTACGTAGGCATAATCCATTTATCGACTAGGAAACGGGAACTGTAGACTTTAAGTCCCAGTTTTGTCACTGTTTAGGATTGCGCATCAATACCAATCTTCAAACTGAGACTCTAATTAAACCTCTTGTTCAAATACCTGAGCGGTATCAAGATTTTCAAGATGTTTTGAAAGAAAAGAGTGGTCACAAAAAGGATTTGTTTAACCATCAAAGTCACCAGCTGGGGCTGGTATAATCTTTGTCAGCAAAAAAGACTCTGACCATGCATATATTACAGGCACCTTAATGCCATCAGTGTAAAGAATAAATGCCCACTAGCACTTAATCCAGAACTGATGGATCGACTTAGATCAGCAGTTATCTTCAGTAGAATAGATTTAAGAGGTGCCTCCAATTTTCTGAGAGTACACAAAGGTGATGAGTGGAAAACTGCCTTTCATTTCAGTTATTTGCATTAGCAGTATACTGTAATGCCCTTTTGTGTATGCAACGTCCCTGCTGCCTTTCATAGATTTGTAAATTAAATTTTCATGATATCCTGGAAATCTATGTGTAGCCTACTTGAATGACATTCTCAATTACTTCTCTTCTGTACAACACTATGATGTAAGGACTGCTATCTCTGAAGAAATTGATAAGACTTCTCTCGTATTATTCAACCTATTACGGCCTTTACCAAGAAGACAAATTTCTCTGGTCCGATAAAGAACAACAAGCCTTTGATAATCTAAAGCAAAACTATCAAAGAGCAGGGGACAAGGATTACCTCCACCCTGTAGCCTTTCTCTCTCCAGCAGAGAGAAACTATGATGTGGGGGATACAGAACTACTCGTAATAAAACAGAGATTTACAAGAAGGGGCTGATCATCCCGTTACTGTTTATAGTGACCACAGAAACTTAGAATACCTACCTCAGCTCACAGACTCAAAGCCAGGCAAGCCTGGTGGACACTCTTCTTCAGCTAATTTCATTTCTTCATTTAAATATCGTCCGGGATCAAAGAATGGCAAAGCAGATGCTCTATCCCATATAGGGGAGATTGAGAAAAAAAAATTAGAATCAACTACTATCCTCCAACCAGGGCATTTTCTTGCTAACAAAGCTTCCTTATGGGACACTATTAGTCAATATACTCCAAACTTAGAGAACGCTTCCAGTTCCACTGAATATATTCAGCATCCGGAATTCCAGATTCAGGACAATAAGGTTGCAGTGCCATCCTCCGTAGTCCTTGAAGTCCTTCATTTTTTTTCATTACACCCCTCTTAGTGGCCATGAGGGAACCCATAAGACCCAAGAGTTAATTAGTCAACATTTCTGGTAGTCTGGCAATAAATATATATCAAACCGTATGTGCAGTCTTTAAACACACCAAATGAACAGTGGCACTCCTTAGGCTTTTCCTCTAATAGTAACTAAATTAGGAGGTATAGGTTTATCAATTTTACAATAACTGGAGGAAATGGTGCTTGTGCACAAATATAGATATAGACACAAAGGAAGAATGATATAAAGGATATCAAAATTCCCAAAGCATGCACTTACAGCATTCTAGGCCTTAACTAAGGAACAGAATTCCCCAACAGGATTTTAAAATATAACCTTTATTAATTATAAAGTTAAAAAAACAAATTTGTTTGGTTGATACACACACAATTAAAATACACTCCAGTACCGAGATCAGTGTAATTGTTTGTAAGTTAGATCACTAAATATTGTAATTCGGCCTCTATGAATTCACCGTTATTAGTGATCTAAATAGTAATCAAGTAGGTTAGCTAGGTAGTGTTACCAAAAATTGTGACCTATAATGTAGAGCTAATATGTGAATTCAAATCTGGGTAGTCTAATGTCAGCTCCAATATATTCCAACTGTAATCGTTGAGTAAAGTATTTGGTTGGGTTATAGACACTCAGTATTATTAGGTCATGAATTCCATGTTTGATATGTATATGAATCAGTAGCCCAGTAGTATGTGGGTATTAAAATATCCAGAGAAGAACAGTCTGCTTAAATGATTCAAATTACAGCGTAATCAGAAATTGATATACTTCTTGTGATTAACAGTAAGCCACAATAATATAGTGGGAATTTAAAATTTGCTAACTGTAATAGTAAAGTTCACTGCTACGTGATAGTTAATGTTCAATACGTTAAGAGACTTGAAACAGGTCACAGAATGATATGTAGGTGTATAAAGCGCTACAGTAATATATCAGTACCCGTTAGTCTAATAGAACTCATACCACAATAATGACTCTTGGCTAGATATTAATAACGGTTAGGTGCTGGCAACACAACAATGATTGAGTGGTTCAAGTAGCCGTATTTATTAACAAATATCGATGTATTCAAAATCGTGTAGTTATTGTAGGTAGTTGAGCTGAATCAGGATATTGCCCAATAAGATTGTCTGAAATTATTATTAGCTGTTGTTGCGGTCGCTATGTTTGTTCTATAATCAGAGCTGTTAGCTTAAATGGCACGTGTGTAGCTAGTATTAATACAGTCAGCTGTAGAATTAAAGACTGATCTTGGACTTTCAATCCTCTGAGTTTTGATCAAACCAGTGTTTAAGCAGTTAATTTTATCAGTTGAACTGTTTCTGTTACAATTCTGATTGTGCCTGTATTTTAACTTACTGAGTTAGTAACATATTAACGATATAAGTGTTATAAGTGCTCATATATAATAATAGTGGTCAACTATTACAGTTAGCGAATTTTCAATTCCCACTATATTATTGTGGCTTACTGTTAATCACAAGAAGTATATCAATTTCTGATTACGCCTTAATTTGAATCATTTAAGCAGACTGTTCTTCTCTGGATATTTTAATACCCACATACTACTGGGCTACTGATTCATATACATATCAAACATGGAATTCATGACTTAATAATACTGAGTGTCTATAACCCAACCAAATACTTTACTTGATTACTATTTAGATCACTAATAACGGTGAATTCATAGAGGCCGAATTACAATATTTAGTGATCTAACTTACAAACAATTACACTGATCTCGGTACTGGAGTGTATTTTAATTGTGTGTGTATCAAACAAACAAATTTGGTTTTTTAACTTTATAATTAATAAAGGTTATATTTTAAAATCCTGTTGGGGAATTCTGTTCCTTAGTTAAGGCCTAGAGTGCTGTAAGTGCATGCTTTGGGAATTTTGATATCCTTTATATCATTCTTCCTTTGTGTCCGTATGTGCAGTCTTGTCCATTGTTAACAAAGACTCATGGCAACCCTTTTTAGCAGCTGTGTTACAACCACTACCTGTGCCAAACAGACTGTTGGCTAAGATAGCCATGAATTTTATTGTCGACTTACCTCCTGCTTCAAGGCTTTACTTCCGTTTTAGTGGTAATAGATCGCTTTACTAAAATGGCCCCTTTAGTTGTCACCAAGGAGGGACCAGATGCTGATCACACAGCTTCTATCTTCCTGTGGGAAATTTTCGGCTACATGGCTTACGGAAAACCATAGTATCATATAGGGGTCTCCAATTCATGTCACATGAAGACAAAATTTTACAAGGGACTGCACATTCAACAGGCCTTATCCACTGCTTTTCATCCCCAAATGGATTATAAAACTGAGCGCCTAAATCAATAGAACAAAATGTTTTACTACCATGTTTCCCTTCTCAAACCTGTAGTTCCAGACTCCTTTCCATCTCGAAAGCCACCTACTCCAGAGCCTGTCCTGGTAGATGGATCACTAGAATATGTGGTTAAGGCCGCAAGGTTTTAAGCTGCCGCACATTCCCCCCCAGACATCTGGGTTACGAGTAGTCCTATTTGACTACACACACGGTTGGAGATGGATACCGACTTACAAGGATATGAAGAAACTATTCCTGAGCTATTGAATGAACATTACGCTAGACTGAGACTCTTAATAGCACAGAGTTTTGCAAGTTGCGTTTCCCCACGTGGCCCAAATGTACTAAATATAGGGCCTATAACAACACTTGGTCCAGAGGAAACAGTCTCACCCTATTCTAACAATTCTGGCATACAAGATTTTGTGAGCAAGGCTGCTACGGAGAGTGATGTTACCACCCAGTGCAAGGCTGAGACAGTTCAGATCGCTCTGTCGCGGAGTGTGCTCGAAAAGGGGAATATTGATTCTGTTTACTCCCTGCATACCCCGGTCTCTAATCTACCTTTACCGAGAGAGACTTTCAGCACAGGCCAGACTTACCCGGTCTCAGACACGCACAGAAAGGTACCTCCACGCAACAAGACGGCACCGGATCTACCGGACACAACTATGCAGCCAGCCCGAGGAGGATTTAAATCCCTGATCATACGACTAAGACCTCAAACACATTTGTCCATAACAGAACGGGCTGTAGATCCTGCACCTTGTGAGCCAATAATGAACGGTACGGTAATCCCCATTTCCCATCCCCAGAGGGTATTCTTAAGTGCCCTTATGAAGAAACCTTTACCTACCTTACAACTCCGGTCTGAGAGCCCTGCAGCCTTAAGAGATACACCGGACACTGTGGACCTAGACACGATAAGCCCATCGACTACTTCTGTAACAAAGGTGAAGGCAATGTCCATACCTTATATGCTGGGGGAGTACGCTGCTCTTCGCAACCCTGGAGGTGCAGCTGAGGTCCAGGCAGAGAGACGGAGCATCGCTGTTTCTGCTTCACCAGAGATGTCGGGAATGGCTAGAAGTATCACGCTGGCTCGATCACCCCTGGTCTCAGTGCAATGTAGAGTGGCGATCAGAGAGGACAGCCCTTCCGGACTTGAGTATGTCCAGATGATCAGTAGTGAGGTATGGTGTAACCCAGTGTCTCTGACCCTGGACGGTGTGGAGGTTTACTCTGCCCGGAGCCTAGATCGAGGAGGCCGAATCAAAACTGAAGAGTTAACTGTATCCACAGCCGTGTTTCAGAACTCTTTTGACACTCAAGTATCATGGAGCACTGTTTACTACTTAGAATCCTGGTACGGTGTACCTCCGGTGAGCTCTATGCTATGCCTGGGACGCTCTGGTGTAGGCTAACTTTACGGAGTACTTTGTGCCTGCCTCAATTATAAATTTGTTAATCTGCTGAGATTGAACCCTGCCTTTCCTCAAATTGCAGTAACTTTTAAGCTTATTTTATTATATTTTCAATAGTATGTCATGTTGGATTTATGAGAATCAATTTATAGCCAAAGTTTATGTTTGCTTCCTATGTCTCCTTATTTGATAGTGGCTATTTAGTCTTTTTCTTATTTGTTACTTAAGTTAGTTAAGCCATTCAAATTTGTATGCTTCTCACACTATTTACATAAATAAAAGGTGAAGTTAGCATGATCCACATTATAGGCTCATTAAGATGCTAATATCCAACAGATTCACAATACCTGTGGTCAAGCATAGTAGGGGGTCATCATAATGTTAGCCTATTACTATATCCTAACAAATGATTAGTCATCCACACATAGGAAGGCTCATATATAATTAGGCATCACCCCTTTCTGTTCTGTAGTAACATTTGTGTTCAATCTTTCCACCTGCTGCTTATTAAGAAATACTGATGTGATGGTTCCTTTATCACTTTATGTGTCAATCTTATAATCTGGGCCCAAAAGTGGCCCTCCATCTCTTTTCCCCCTCATTCCCCTTCCTAATTTTAACTAGTTGTCAGCGGTCCAAAAGTGACCGATATGCATCACTAAGGGGAAATCGATTGTTTGTTTATTACCAAGTTCATAAGGTTATTGATATAAAAAAATAAGAAAAGAGGTATTGCATTGTACACCTGGATTTTTGTATATTTGTTATCGCATGATGCTTGTTCATGTAAATTTAAAATCCTCAATAAAAACTTTAATAAAAAAAAAAATAAAAAAAACATTTAAAGCTGTAATTTTGCAAAAAATATATTGTCTTGCAGTTCAGGGAACGCCTTTTATAAGCCTCTTGATTATTTATTTTGCTTTGGCTAATTATTAGGGACAGATATAAATTAGCTCCTGCACTAATTAAGCAATAACCATGTAGAATGTTGCAGGGTGAGGGTGCTGCTTTTGGCAGTATACACTTCACCCTCTCTGGCACAGTAAGAACAACATTTTACATGGAAAGTCAGATAAATAAAAAATTGTAATTACATTTAATTAAATATTTTATGGAGGTTTAAACTTTGCATGGACATATCATACAAGCACTATATTATATGTACATGACATTGCTGTATCATTAGTTCAGTATTCTGTAGCATAAAATATTCACCACCTAGTATGTGTGAGTTTTCCAACACCAAAAAAAAAAAAAAAAAAAAAAAAAAAAAAGAATATGAGGTTAAATAAATTCTAAATACCAGGTTTCACAGAGGGAATCTAGAATAGCTCATCCATTGGAAGGGATATGTTCCTGATGAGACAAGTTGGGTTCCGGTATCTGAAGTACATGCTCCTGCACGTATCAGAAAATTTAATAATAAGCATCCCATGCATTCTGTCATCCCCGGATGTTATGACTAAGGAGCCCATCACTCTGGGTTATTGTGGTACAACTTTGTTCTTGAGTTTGGTGAAGCTCCTTGTTCCTGAAAGCCAAGCATACTACCTTGTACCTGCTGAGTTATTGTGGTGCAACCTTGTTCCTGAGTTTGGTGAAATCTAACCATACTTACCTGAAACCTAGCACTCTTACCTTGTATCCTGTGCCTGCTGAGTCACCTTTGTCTGCGATACCAGTGACAGTTTTCCTCAAACCAGCTGTGCTTGCTGTACCTACTTGGTATCTTGTGACAGCCTCACCAACATTCCCTGCTGGGTATCCTGTGACTGCTCTGAGTCTCCTATGTCTACAATCATAGTGACAGCTTTCCTCAAACCAGCTGTGTCTGCTGTACCTACCTGTTATCCCATAACAGTATCACAAACTGTACCCACTGGGTATACTGCACTGTTGTGAACTTGAATCCACTTGACTTGTTTCTGCAACCTACTAGGTTTTCTGAAATTGAACAGGACTCTTATGTTCGGCCCTGGGTTTATGATTATATTTGCTATTTTTGTTTATACTATTGATTGTCCTTTCGCTAATCATTTCAGTAAAGTTTTAAAAGACATCAGTTTTTCAATGTATCTATTCCTGCATTCTGAGTTCCACTAATCCTAACCTCCTTACATGGAGTATATATATATACAATGATTATATATGTATAATGCAACAACTTTGCAATATATTTTTTTGTTCTTAATGTATCTTAGCTCTGAAAATTGGGGATTTCTTTCCTATTACATGGAGAGTCCACAATGTCTTACCCATAACCCACATTCATTCTCTTTGCCTCTGTCAATGTAGGTTGTGCGAAGTTGGTGTCTGAAGATTTTAATCCTTTTATGGGTACTCTTCCCTGCAAGCAAGGATTGGGGGCTAGCTGTGTCCATGTGAATCTCTTTAGTGGTGGCTTTTAGCAGTTAAAGGGCAGCAAGGTAGTCTTTGCTTTACCTTTAACACTTTGCTACTCCTTTACTCAAAGCCAGAGTTAGTTACTCTGTTCTTTATTTCCTACAGGTCCATGACAGGGATAGTACTTGCCACACCTAAGAAACAGCATCTTTAGTGCTGGATCTAAGGTAAGTGCATTGCCTTCTAGGTACTGAAGGACACCAGCACTTATGAGGTTAATCCTCTTATGGATCCATTTTTTTGGGACAAGTTATCCTTTTGTTTTCAGTTAAGGATACGTTTATTGGACAGATATGTTTTATAAAGTGCTTATTGATGACACTAGGGGTTAACATAAGAGACTTTCACTTTGGCTTGGATTTTGCAGCTTTAATTGCTGGAATGCATGGAGGTGACAGCAGGTTTGCTTAGCAGTTTTTTATTTTTAAGCAATACCTTTTATCATTGGCATGGATTTGAATGGGATTCAAGTTAAGCATATTTAGACTATTTTTAGAGAGCTTTTGTAACTGTCTTAATTTTAGCCATTTTCCTC
Source organism: Bombina bombina (assembly GCF_027579735.1). Lineage (NCBI taxonomy): Eukaryota > Metazoa > Chordata > Amphibia > Anura > Bombinatoridae > Bombina > Bombina bombina. The sequence goes on from NC_069499.1 coordinate 1,361,824,036, forward strand.
TCTATTTTGCGTGCTTTGAGTGGCGTAGTTATTTTTCCTTAGTGCTCATGTGATGCCCGCACTTCCACTATATCAGAACTGAGCTCAGTGAGTCTGGAGTGCATAGGAGTTTCCTAGCATCACGAATCTGTATAGGATCCTTCTCTCATGTTAACAGATTGTTTATTCAGTACTTGTCAGTGGACACACTAATGCCTAAAAGAAGTGTCTTTGTTATTATTTTAAAAAAAAAAGTAGAAGTAAATAGGGTATGGGGATATCCCCTTATGAGTAGTAAAAACACACTTTAACAATTAGCTGTTTGTGCAAGAACTAAGATAACCTTTTGTGAACCCACAATATAGCATCTTATAGTGGAGCTATAGGTTTAAATTTTCCACATTCAAATAGTAATGAAAACAAGAGGGCACCCCTACATAGAATGTAGACATAGGTTTTAGGGTGTACAAACAAACGTGTATTTCTGTATTTATGTAGACTATGTTTAGGTCCTCTTGATAGTACATCACTATGTGTGAATTAAAACGCAATGGATGCGCGTAAATTCCAGAGATGTACAATTTAAACATATAGTACAGGCTGTACAAACACATCTTATAACTCGTCTTAAATATATATCTGTGAACCAATAGTAACACAGTAGATACATTGTAGCAACTAAGAGCGGAGAGAAAAAAACAGGACACCACTTTATTATTTGCAAACAGGTTTTATGTTTTATGGTGTATAAATATAATTGTGTAAATATATCTTCATATGTATGTAAATTATGCCGAGGTCCTTTGACAGTAAATCTTAATATATATATATATATATATATATATATATATATATATACATACTGTATATACTGTATATATATATATATGTGTGTGTGTATCGATGCGCAACTTCTAGAGAAGTTTAAATGTAATATATTAATTTTGTCTTAACACTATCTCACACAGTACTTAACTGTCATACAGGGCTGGACTGGGAATAAAAAGCAGCCCTGGAAAAATATGAAGACCAGCCCTATTTTCTGTTGATTCGGTAGAATGCACATGTCCTATTTTTCTCAAACAGGATTACTGGCATACTCCTTCACCAATATTTTCTTTCAGAATTAAATGATATTACTTTGCATTAAATAAAATGCCAGATTGATGTTATATAGGCACCATACAACCAAAATGCACCCATTAATCACCCCTTAAAATTGTAGCTTTCCAGCCCCAGCCGCTGCAGCCCACCGGGAAATCTCCTGGTAGGCCAATCCAGCGTTGCTGTCATAGTTAATTTTGAATATGTAAGAATGTGCAATGTAATAGTTTCAGAAAGAAACGAATAGGCTTGTTGATAGGGACTAACCTTAAGTTTTAAACAATGAGAGTGATTTTAAATGGTTAAAAGGCTGGATATGGCAAAAGAACCACAGCTACGATAAAGGCTAGCAGGCCGAAATCCGTCAGCAGGTTCAGGGGAACCCCTATCACCCGTCCGACTTTGAAGCTAAATATTCACAGATTATTGTTTTTATGATGGAAACAAATAAATGCTAAGTTTTACACAGCTGTTGAATGCTCCTCGTGAGGTCTTTTTGTATCAAACTCAGTTACTGGATGGGAGAGCATATAATACCCTCAAGCGTTTCACAGACTTGTATCCACAAGGCTATGTCCCACAGCTAAAACGTGTCCGGAGTCCGATGACGTCACACGCAGAGTGATTTGGGGCCAAGGAATGGAGACGAACCAGCTTGTGGCTGAAGTGGTAATGCAGCAGATCCGAAAGAACTGCCCTGGATGATCCACGGAAGCGGAGAAGGATACGAAGGGCCACAAGTGTAACCGAAGATTCGTCAATCCGTAAGTACGGTCCCAAGGATTTCCAGATTGTTCCATGTGTGTCAAGGAACTTTTAACTTTATCTAGTTCCCGGTGGGGAGTTCTTAGCAGAGAAAGCCTGCATACAGGGAGTGCAGAATTATTAGGCAAGTTGTATTTTTGAGGATTAATTTTATTATTGAACAACAACCATGTTCTCAATGAACCCAAAAAACTCATTAATATCAAAGCTGAATAGTTTTGGAAGTAGTTTTTAGTTTGTTTTTAGTTATAGCTATTTTAGGGGGATATCTGTGTGTGCAGGTGACTATTACTGTGCATAATTATTAGGCAACTTAACAAAAAACAAATATATACCCATTTCAATTATTTATTTTTACCAGTTGTGGCAAACCTAGCCACTTCTGGACTATAACGTAAGAAAGGTTGTCTATAGGCTGTATATTGTGCTATGTAGATGTGACAGACCCTTCTGTCAGCACTGAAGGAGTTAACTGTGTTCAGCTTTAGCCTCAGCTATTGTGCACTGTCATTAATGTTATTGATAAACAGTCTGTTACAAACTGCTATTTGTGACTGGCCCTTTAAATGGAAGGTTGCCCTGCTTCCCTGGATTTTGGAGAAGCCTATTTGCCAGCCTCCTTCCACATGACTATGGCCCCTGGAAGATTGTGCCCCTGAGGACATATTGACTTTTGTTGGGTGTGTGTGGCCCTTTAAGAACCATCTGGGGACATATTGTGACTTTGATGAACAATGCCCCTTTAAGACTAAAATATAAGTATGATAAACACACAAGAGGGCGCTATAACAACTGAGTGGTACAAAAGATTATCAGTGATAAAAACAATAACAAACAATGTATATGAGAAACTGTGAATAGATCATGGACTCTCACCATAAAGACGATATAACTATTGATATTCAGTCCCAAACATGTGTATAATGTTCATATGTCCAATGTCCCAATGATGTGAGCAGAACCAGTTGCTGCCGATAATCCTGCACTCTCCTCCTGTAAATGCCCTCTTCTCTCCTAAATGACCGGAGGCAGATCTATAGGGGTGGCGGGGAAACAAAGGCGACAAATGTGTGTATCCAGTGTGATAATGGACCCCCCTGCACAAGTATGCTATACCCAGGGTACTCACACTTTGACTTAGCACACCAATGTGCTGGTAGGCGCAGACTGGCTATCAGAGCAAGCCAGCTAGCTCTCTCCGGTGCACTCTCTCGCTGTGATAATCGTCAAAGTCTGATCCGCTGTGTCTCCTTAGTGCTGGTCTCCAACGCCAACAGGAACTGGTAACGGACTAACTCCCAAGGATTGGTAATGAGGATATACTTGTCATAGAATCACATGCGATGGTATAAAATAGACTTTAATCAATATTAAAAACAACCATACAGATTCCACAAGTGAATATCAGGTATGTATTCTTTGCTACGCGTTTCTCGGCTACTTATGGGCCGTTTCTTCAGGCATATTTGTATAAACATTTGAATCGGCTATATATTGCCGCTCATTACCAAATCCTCCCTCCCCCCATCAGACCCAATAGGCGTGTAGCTTTCAGCCATTGGCTATAGACAAACATCCAGCTGATACTTAGTAACGTGATTTGAATGGATACATATACAATCCAAATTTCAAACAATGGTATGTTCATACAAAGTTACAAATATAGTTATCTACTTAGTATTACAAACATCATTATTTTCCCTCTTAAGAATGACTTTCAATAGATAAAACTTTGTGAGATCTCTCAATCTCACTTCCAATGTGCAACACAGCTAAAAACTAAATTATATATATATGTATATAAATAAAACACCTCATGTGAGATTTGGTTTCCGCTGCCAAAAACTGACAACTTGGATAGGATGCAGTAAATATCAATCTAGATGAAGTATATATTCAAGGTTTAATCCAAGTTGTCAGTTTTTGGCAGCGGAAACCAAATCTCACATGAGGTGTTTTATTTATATACATATATATATAATTTAGTTTTTAGCTGTGTTGCACATTGGAAGTGAGATTGAGAGATCTCACAAAGTTTTATCTATTGAAAGTCATTCTTAAGAGGGAAAATAATGATGTTTGTAATACTAAGTAGATAACTATATTTGTAACTTTGTATGAACATACCATTGTTTGAAATTTGGATTGTATATGTATCCATTCAAATCACGTTACTAAGTATCAGCTGGATGTTTGTCTATAGCCAATGGCTGAAAGCTACACGCCTATTGGGTCTGATGGGGGGAGGGAGGATTTGGTAATGAGCGGCAATATATAGCCGATTCAAATGTTTATACAAATATGCCTGAAGAAACGGCCCATAAGTAGCCGAGAAACGCGTAGCAAAGAATACATACCTGATATTCACTTGTGGAATCTGTATGGTTGTTTTTAATATTGATTAAAGTCTATTTTATACCATCGCATGTGATTCTATGACAAGTATATCCTCATTACCAATCCTTGGGAGTTAGTCCGTTACCAGTTCCTGTTGGCGTTGGAGACCAGCACTAAGGAGACACAGCGGATCAGACTTTGACGATTATCACAGCGAGAGAGTGCACCGGAGAGAGCTAGCTGGCTTGCTCTGATAGCCAGTCTGCGCCTACCAGCACATTGGTGTGCTAAGTCAAAGTGTGAGTACCCTGGGTATAGCATACTTGTGCAGGGGGGTCCATTATCACACTGGATACACACATTTGTCGCCTTTGTTTCCCCGCCACCCCTATAGATCTGCCTCCGGTCATTTAGGAGAGAAGAGGGCATTTACAGGAGGAGAGTGCAGGATTATCGGCAGCAACTGGTTCTGCTCACATCATTGGGACATTGGACATATGAACATTATACACATGTTTGGGACTGAATATCAATAGTTATATCGTCTTTATGGTGAGAGTCCATGATCTATTCACAGTTTCTCATATACATTGTTTGTTATTGTTTTTATCACTGATAATCTTTTGTACCACTCAGTTGTTATAGCGCCCTCTTGTGTGTTTATCATACTTATATTTTAGTTCTTATTCCAATTTTTGGTATTAAGAGGTGCAGCTTGTCTCCCTCATTGGGAGGTTGTCTATTCCCTTCATATTTACTAATAGTTTCAGCGCCCTCTAGTGACTAAGGTCACAGTTGTTTATCCCTTTAAGACTATGTCCCCAGACCTGTGAAATGACTTGTCCCTGGCTTTCTCCCACTTGGTTCAGTTTCATTGTGTGCCATTAAGAGTTAAATTTTGTTCAGCTTCAAGAAACCTATTCTAAATACAAGTCTGCTGGGATTAGCTCTAATTAGGTTTAGTGATCAACTTTCCCATTGTCTAATCAGACTAGTATTGATAAGGTGGACTGCATTGTTTTATTGTGTGTAATGTTATCTGCTGAAGTAATGTTGTGGCCTGTCAAAGGGAGTGTCTCTCTATCTAATATCAAATGTGTGATGGGGGATTTTATGCCTCCCCCTGAGAGTGTCCTGTTTGCATGTAACCTGAATAAAGCAGGCTGTGTGCTCCAGCACTTCAGACCTATGTTGACCCTCTAACTTGAAGCTTTGACTCATGTTTGTAGGATACAGCTTATAATCACTACAGGGATTGCTATGTTTTTCATACTCCCTTAGCTACAGGGATTGCTGACTATGGTGCTGATGATTCTTTGGTGAGCGCTAGGAGCATCCTTTTCTACGGTCCAACTTCCAGCCAGCCTGGAGGCAACCGTAACATTTGGCGGCAGCGGTGGGATAGCATCCTAGCGCAAGGAGCAGCACCACAACAGCACTGGTATCGTAGGAGAGTTATTGAGGGCAACGCTAGCCACTGCGCAGCGTCCCTACCTACAGCAGCATGGAGCTGACAAGACACTATTCAGAACCCTGTGAAGAGCACCTCAACCTGATCCGTCGCTATGAGGGCGCGGATTTCGTTCCAGAGGTAAAGAGGCGGCTAGTCCGATATGGTCCAGACCCTGCACAGGAGGTAGTCAGTCGCATCATCCGGGAATTGGATACGGAGAACAAAGCGGCACGAGCTTTTGAGCGCCAACTGTGGAGTTTGAGGGTCTGGACACCTGGTCTCCAGCGAGAAAGTGAGTCACAGGGAGCGGAGAGCAACGACCTCCCTTCCCAGCGGCAGCCAGAGTTACAGGGAGAGGAGAGCAGCGACCTCCCTCCCCAGCGGCAGTATACCGTGCAGAGGGAAGAGACAACCAGTCCCCTTCCCCAGCCAGAGATACCAGAGGCAGCAGGCCTCATAGACTGGTCCTGGGAGGACCCCCAGCAGGCAGGTGGAGATGGGACCGCAGTCTCTCTACCGGCCCTACAGGGATGCTGGGCAGGCGGCCCAGATCCCCAGCGACAGACCCAGCTACAGGGAGGGGAGAGCATCGACCTCCCTCCCCAGCCGGAGTGTGCCTTCCAGGGAGAGGAGACAACCGGTCTCTCTCCCCAGCCGCAGCATGTTCCACAGGAAGCGGAGAGCATCGACCTCCCTTCCCAATGGCCACCGGAGTATCAGGAGGAGGAGGTAAGCCAATCTCCCCCTCCCCAGCTAACTCCTAACTTGGGCCCAGGGTTAACAGTGGAGATGTTAACCCCCACTGACCCCCACGTTCCCTTTGCCACCGGGCAGGACTATGCCCCAATTCCCCCAGCAGAAGAGCTGGCATCAGAACAGAACGCTGCTGGCCTCTGCCCTACAGACCCCCTTGTTACAGGACTGGCCTGCAAACCCCTCACCCCAGCAGAAGCGCTGGCACCAGGGCAGAGTGCCGCTGGCCTCTGCCCCCCAAGTACCATCAGCTATTTGCACAGCTGCGCCAGGAAGGCAGAGGATGCTACACTTTCATCCTATAACCTGGAACCTACAGGCCAGTGCTACTTGTTGTGGGGGGGCTGCTTTGCTGCTAGTGTTTATTTGTGGGTGGGTTGCGAGACTAACTTAGGCACTGACCGACAGAAGGTCAGGTGCCTTGTTAGTCTCCCTCCAAAAGGGGAGATATGTTACAAACTGCTATTTGTGACTGGCCCTTTAAATGGAAGGTTGCCCTGCTTCCCTGGATTTTGGAGAAGCCTATTTGCCAGCCTCCTTCCACATGACTATGGCCCCTGGAAGATTGTGCCCCTGAGGACATATTGACTTTTGTTGGGTGTGTGTGGCCCTTTAAGAACCATCTGGGGACATATTGTGACTTTGATGAACAATGCCCCTTTAAGACTATGTCCCCAGACCTGTGAAATGACTTGTCCCTGGCTTTCTCCCACTTGGTTCAGTTTCATTGTGTGCCATTAAGAGTTAAATTTTGTTCAGCTTCAAGAAACCTATTCTAAATACAAGTCTGCTGGGATTAGCTCTAATTAGGTTTAGTGATCAACTTTCCCATTGTCTAATCAGACTAGTATTGATAAGGTGGACTGCATTGTTTTATTGTGTGTAATGTTATCTGCTGAAGTAATGTTGTGGCCTGTCAAAGGGAGTGTCTCTCTATCTAATATCAAATGTGTGATGGGGGATTTTATGCCTCCCCCTGAGAGTGTCCTGTTTGCATGTAACCTGAATAAAGCAGGCTGTGTGCTCCAGCACTTCAGACCTATGTTGACCCTCTAACTTGAAGCTTTGACTCATGTTTGTAGGATACAGCTTATAATCACTACAGGGATTGCTATGTTTTTCATACTCCCTTAGCTACAGGGATTGCTGACTATGGTGCTGATGATTCTTTGGTGAGCGCTAGGAGCATCCTTTTCTACGGTCCAACTTCCAGCCAGCCTGGAGGCAACCGTAACACAGTCCATTGTTTAATCACCCTCAGAGAGCAAATGCTTAGGTGATAAGAAAAGCCAAATGTGTCTTGTGTTTAAATTGTTATCAGCTTAAGCAAGGTAAATCTATTGTATCATGTCAAGGGCGTGTTCCCTCCATCTAATGTACAACATTCTTTCAACCCCCCCGATCTGGGGGGGGTCAAACCTGCATAAATACTAGGCATAGCCTTTTAATAAATGTCATTCTGTTTAAACCTGAAAACTGGCTGGGTTGTGAATTGCTGATTCCCTATGCAGGACATTGTTCTCTGGTGTTAACCCTTGGTATCCTGTTGGTACCGTTACAATTGGTGGCAGCGGTGGGATGAACCTTATAGCCCAGAAGAGCAACTACACAAGCCAGTAACCTCAGGAAGAGGGGGATTACTACAATACTGACTAAGATGGAAGGAGTACCAGGGACCAAAGTGAATGGAGATGGATTATTCTAAGCTAAAGAGACAAACGTTAAAGGAACTGCTAGAAGCCAGGGGAAAGATAGGCAGCAGCAAACCCAAGGCTATATTAATTGCTGAGCTGATGGAGGGAGACAGAGCTCGCAGCGCTACGCCTCCAGCAGCCATGGAGGAGACCCTATACCAGAGGGAAATGAGGACCAGGCTGGAATTTTTACCCCAACCTGTACCACGGGATATGCTATCCGTGGTAATGGCAGATGTGCAGGAGTACGTGATGGCACACAGTCCGCGGAATGCATCCTCCCGAGCAGAATTCATTTTGGACGCACTCAGCAACCCAGTAAGACCCAAAATCCCATACCATGCATTTAAAATGTTTTGTGAGGAGAAGGATGAGATCGATGGGTATTTACAGGATTTTGAGAGACTGTGTGAGTTACATGATTTGGAGCAGTCCGTATGGGTGCCAGTGCTAGCAGGCAAGCTAGCCGGTAGAGCAGCGGAAGCGTATTGCGCTGTACCCAGGGAGGACAGCAAGGATTACGCTAAAGTGAAGAGAGCGATCTTGGAAAGATATGCCATTACCTCAGTGGCATACATAAGTTTAGAGGCCTGCGCAAGCCAGAAAGAGATTCACATGCAGAGTGGGCCCACAAGCTGGATCAAGCATCTCAAGGGTGGATACAGGCCAGCCAAGCTACCACCATGGAAGAATTGCGACAACTGATGCTGTTGGAGCAATTCTTTAACGGCTTGTCCCCAGAAGCCCAAGAATGGGTGAGAGATCGAAAACCCCTCACCTTAACCGAAGCAGCCAGATTAGCAGACCAGCATTTTGATGCCAGGAGGCACCATGGACTACAGCCTAACAACGGACGGGCGAATATACAATGCCACACCTGCAAGCAGTGGGGACATATGGCACGTGAGTGCACCCAAAATCGGAGCAGACAAGCTTGGAACCAGGTCAGACAGAACCAGGCCCCAAGGGCGGCTGCTCACCATTACCAAACGGAGCCAGCCGCTCATGAGGTGTTGAGCACCCAAGCCGAGGAACCCCTGGGAATTCTGCATGAGGTGATGTCGGTCCGGGCCACCAATAACTGGCAACATCACCGCCAGCTGGGGACCGTAGAGGGGAAGGAGGTCCAGGGACTTCGGGATTCGGGAGCTACTTTAACCCTGATAGCTCCCCATTTGGTGCCGGATACAGTACACACGGGCGGATCCGTGGCAGTACGAGGGGCAGGGGGAGCGGTATACCGATTGCCCACTGCTAGAATGGAGTACAGACCCCCAGTCACCCCAGCAGCTGCCAGTTACCAGCCCCCGGCGCACCACTATACCACACGGCCTCCGGCCACGAACTACCCTCAGAGAGCCCGGTTCAATTCGCGGGGCTACTCACAACCTATTCGGTGCTTTGGATGTAAGCGACTAGGGCACAAAAGACCAGAGTGTCCCCTAAACGCAGCAAATCAAGCACAGTCCTGGAGAAGACCCGCCGGCGGAATCCCACATAATCCTCAGCCTGCGGCCCGCTACGTAGAGGCGCCAGAATGCTGGGGCAGCCTACATGAAGCAGACCCCGTGCAAGCTGCCCACCGGAATAACCGGCAGCGGGTTAAAGTGAATGGGAAGGAGGTCAGTGGTCTACGGGATACTGGTGCTACCATGACCTTGCTTCAAGAGAACTTGGTGTCTGAGAAACAGCACACTGGAGACACTATGGCTGTGAGGGTAGCAGGGGGCACTGTGTTCCGCCTACCTGTTGCCAGGGTACATTTGGATTGGGGAGTGGGCGCTAGACTTGTGAATGTGGGGGTCAAGAAGGACTTACCTGCTGATGTTCTCCTTGGAAATGACTTGGCCCCCCTTGTTTCTGCCTATGCTCCCATGGATCCCGCTGATGTTAACCCTGTGACTACCCAAGCCCAGTCCCTCCGGGAAGAGACGCTTCCATGTTTGGAGTGGGGGCAGTACTGAGCCAAGTTGGAGCAGATGGCGGAGAACACCCCGTAGCTTACTTGAGCCGAAAGTTGTTGCCCCGGACATCCCCAAGCCGATCCGTTGGGATCAGACTGTGTATGCCGGCTTGGTTCTGGGGGAGCATTGTGGCAAACCTAGCCACTTCTGGACTATAACGTAAGAAAGGTTGTCTATAGGCTGTATATTGTGCTATGTAGATGTGACAGACCCTTCTGTCAGCACTGAAGGAGTTAACTGTGTTCAGCTTTAGCCTCAGCTATTGTGCACTGTCATTAATGTTATTGATAAACAGTCCATTGTTTAATCACCCTCAGAGAGCAAATGCTTAGGTGATAAGAAAAGCCAAATGTGTCTTGTGTTTAAATTGTTATCAGCTTAAGCAAGGTAAATCTATTGTATCATGTCAAGGGCGTGTTCCCTCCATCTAATGTACAACATTCTTTCAACCCCCCCGATCTGGGGGGTCAAACCTGCATAAATACTAGGCATAGCCTTTTAATAAATGTCATTCTGTTTAAACCTGAAAACTGGCTGGGTTGTGAATTGCTGATTCCCTATGCAGGACATTGTTCTCTGGTGTTAACCCTTGGTAACCTGTTGGTACCGTTACACCAGTGAAACCAATATAAGATCTCAACATTCACAAATATACATTTCTGACATTCAAAAACAAAACAAAAACAAATCAGTGACCAATATAGCCACCTTTCTTTGCAAGGACACTCAAAAGCCTGCCATCCATGGATTCTGTCAGTGTTTTGATCTGTTCACCATCAACATTGCGTGCAGCAGCAACCACAGCCTCCCAGACACTGTTCAGAGAGGTGTACTGTTTTCCCTCCTTGTAAATCTCACATTTGATGATGGACCACAGGTTCTCAATGGGGTTCAGATCAGGTTAACAAGGAGGCCATGTCATTAGATTTTCTTCTTTTATACCCTTTCTTGCCAGCCACGCTGTGGAGTACTTGGACGCATGTGATGGAGCATTGTCCTGCATGAAAATCATGTTTTTCTTGAAGGATGCAGACTTCTTCCTGTACCACTGCTTGAAGAAGGTGTCTTCCAGAAACTGGCAGTAGGACTGGGAGTTGAGCTTGACGCCATCCTCAACCCGAAAAGGCCCCACAAGCTCATCTTTGATGATACCAGCCCAAACCAGTACTCCACCTCCACCTTGCAGGCGTCTGAGTCGGACTGGAGCTCTCTGCCCTTTACCAATCCAGCCACGGGCCCATCCATCTGGCCCATCAAGACTCACTCTCATTTCATCAGTCCATAAAACCTTAGAAAAATCAGTATTGAGATATTTCTTGGCCCAGTCTTGACGTTTCAGCTTGTGTGTCTTGTTCAGTGGTGGTCGTCTTTCAGCCTTTCTTACCTTGGCCATGTCTCTAAATATTGCACACCTTGTGCTTTTGGGCACTCCAGTGATGTTGCAGCTCTGAAATATGGCCAAACTGGTGGCAAGTGGCATCTTGGCAGCTGCATGCTTGACTTTTCTCAGTTCATGGACAGTTATTTTGCGCCTTGGTTTTTCCACACGCTTCTTGCGACCCTGTTGACTATTTTGAATGAAACGCTTGATTGTTCGATGATCACGCTTCAGAAGCTTTGCAGTTTTAAGAGTGCTGCATCCCTCTGCAAGATATCTCACTATTTTTGACTTTTCTGAGCCTGTCAAGTCCTTCTTTTGACCCATTTTGCCAAAGGAAAGGAAGTTGCCTAATAATTATGCACACCTGATATAGGGTGTTGATGTCATTAGACCACACCCCTTCTCATTACAGAGATGCACATCACCTAATATGCTTAATTGGTAGTAGGCTTTCGAGCCTATACAGCTTGTAGTAAGACAACATGCATAAAGAGGATGATGTGGTCAAAATACTCATTTGCCTAATAATTCTGCACTCCCTGTATACCTGCAGTAGTAGGTGCTGTACAATTGCTTGTTGCCTATAATATACCTGTTAGGTTTCATGGAGATCAGGTATTATCAGAGCAACAGACTTTGGACTAAGAAATATTCTCTAATAACCAGTGTTCAGAAAGTATGTTAATTAGCTTTGGCTTCAGAGAGGTAGAAATCACTTTAACTTTGAAGGCAGACAGTTTCTGTATAAATGACAATACATAGAATGCAGCAGTATAATACTTGCAGATAAGGCAGTATTTACAAGAATATGAAGGGGTATACTTGCAGTACAAGAGTACACGTATCCTAACCAAACGTTAGAAATATCAAAGGAAAGAATATAAATAAAAGTAAAACTGAGTTAAGACCCCAAGATATTGTTATAGTCTTAACTCAGTTTGACTTTTATTTATATTCTTTCCTTTGATATTTATAATGTTTGGTTAGGATACGTGTACTCTTTATACTTAATTCAGGTACATGTAATATAATGTTAATGTAACCTCTTAGTATCCCATATTAAGAGTATCCATATTTCGTCATTTTATGTTATTTTATTTTTTGATGTAGCAGCAATAATATAGACTATAGGTTGTATCCTGCAAAGGTATTAGAACTCACGATTAAGGGATTTGAGTACTGAGTGAATAACCCCCAAAAAGAAAAAATTTTCCTCAACCGTCACGGAGCAAAAGCGAAACTCTGGAAGTGACGTCATACGTAGAACGTCACTTCCGGTTTCGCTTTCCAAACTTACATAGAAACACGAACGGATACACAGGACCATAGTAGCTTTACCAGGTGAAGTATAACTTCCAGTTTTGCGCAATAACCCTAAGAGATTTGAACATAGATATAACAAAGAAGCATATCTGGGTCAAGGATGACCAACGGAAGATGCGCATTTTTGGCGCCCTTTTTTGGCGGTATCAATTTGGACCAAACAGCCTATTTAAGGCAAGAGATCATTAGAGCCAATATCAGTCTTGAAAAAGATCCAGGAGGATCGAAACGCGTAGATTGTTTGCTGATATTTACGGCTCAGGTCCCTATTCAGTGAGTTCATTACCTATTCAGCCACTTTTGGATTAGCATTATTGCACTATGTATGTTTATTTTTTCTGTTTAGGACATTGAAGAAACAAGGGAATATCGTTATTTGGAGTAAAGACACATTAGGAACCATCTACCACTTAAACATTTTAATAAGGATATCCACATTTGCACATATTGGATTATATTTCGTCACCTAGAAGGACATTGGACTATTATACCAAGAGACTTTATTTATATTATTTTTTATCAGATATCATCACTATTTTTAAAAAAATTTCACATTTTTCAAATTTTTTTCTCACTATTTTGATATAAATGGAACATTGACACTAAGATTTTTTAGATTTTTTAGAAGGTGCACACCTACACTATTCCACTTTTTTGGTCTTTTATTTATATTTTTTAAGCAATTGCCTTTTTTCACTTCACAAGGTATTTATACTATTTATCACCATTTTTACTGTTCCTATGAAAACGGTGTTTATTTGTATTTTTTTATTTGTATTTTTATCATAGGTATCGATACCTCAATGTTCTAATTGTTTAGCAGTGTTCTCGCTTCCATATTATTGTGAATTTTTAGATCGAGTACATTTATATACACTTTGGTCATCAACTTAGTCATCAACTTAGACATCCTACACTGTATGTTTATAAAGATAGGTATCCAACTTACCCTTTGAAGATTTAGAAGACTCGAATCACTTGGTCAGGGTCCCATTGTATTATAGATTTTGCACATGTATTAGTCCCGATTTTATTTTGTTTTTATATTATCTATGTTTAATAAATATGTATACATTTTAATCTGGTTTCTATAATATTTTATCTAAACCCCTCTGACTCTACATAGCTAAGACTCCTATTTAGGTGTTCTAAGCGCTCCTCATAGCCTCCATTTTCTGTTATGTTAAAGGAAGGCAGTGATATTGGATGGTATCCATAGGTAGAGAATTAAGGGGTCGTCTTTGTAGAAGAATGAATGGAATTGTTATAGGTGAATTCGGCCATGGGTAGAAGTTTTAACCAATCTTCTTGTAGATGAGAAATATAACAACGAAGATATTGTTCAAGGACTTGATTCCCTCTTTCCGTTAAACCATTCGTTTGAGGATGGTAGGATGTAGAAAGTCTAAAATTAATCTTTAGAATCTGACATAGTTCTTTCCAAAACCTTGAGGTAAATTGTGTTCCTCTATCTGTGATAATAGTTGTGGGTAAACCATGTAGTTTTACAATATGAGAGAAAAAAGCCTCTGCTGTTTTCAATGCTGAGGGAAATCGATGAAGAGGTATGAAATGAGCCAACCTAGTCAAATGATCGACAACAACAAATATTTTGATATGATTGTTTGAAGGGGGTACATCCACGATAAAGTCCATTGAAATGATGGTCCAAGGAATATCTGGTACAGGTAAAGGAGTTAAGAAACCAAGTGGTTTTAAATGATCCAATTTGTTTTTGGCACAAATCTCTCAAGATCTAACATAATCATGGATAGTGTCATCTAGTTTTGGCCATCAAAAATTTCTTCAAATGAGTTCTGTCGTTTTAATAATTTCAGGATGACCAGCTAGGGGAGAATCATGAAAATGTTGAAGTAGAAGAGTACGAAGAGATGATATTTACGGCTCAGGTCCCTATTCAGTGAGTTCATTACCTATTCAGCCACTTTTGGATTAGCATTATTGCACTATGTATGTTTATTTTTTTTCTGTTTAGGACATTGAAGAAACAAGGGAATATTGTTATTTGGAGTAAAGACACATTAGGAACCATCTACCACTTAAACATTTTAATAAGGATATCCACATTTGCACATATTGGATTATATTTCGTCACCTAGAAGGACATTGGACTATTATACCAAGAGACTTTATTTATATTATTTTTTATCAGATATCATCACTATTTTTTATATTTTTTCACATTTTTCACATTTTTTCTCACTATTTTGATATAAATGGAACATTGACACTAAGATTTTTTAGATTTTTTAGAAGGTGCACACCTACACTATTCCACTTTTTTGGTCTTTTATTTATATTTTTTAAGCAATTGCCTTTTTTCACTTCACAAGGTATTTATACTATTTATCACCATTTTTACTGTTCCTATGAAAACGGTGTTTATTTGTATTTTTTTATTTGTATTTTTATCATAGGTATCGATACCTCAATGTTCTAATTGTTTAGCAGTGTTCTCGCTTCCATATTATTGTGAATTTTTAGATCGAGTACATTTATATACACTTTGGTCATCAACTTAGTCATCAACTTAGACATCCTACACTGTATGTTTATAAAGATAGGTATCCAACTTACCCTTTGAAGATTTAGAAGACTCGAATCACTTGGTCAGGGTCCCATTGTATTATAGATTTTGCACATGTATTAGTCCCGATTTTATTTTGTTTTTATATTATCTATGTTTAATAAATATGTATACATTTTAATCTGGTTTCTATAATATTTTATCTAAACCCCTCTGACTCTACATAGCTAAGACTCCTATTTAGGTGTTCTAAGCGCTCCTCATAGCCTCCATTTTCTGTTATGTTAAAGGAAGGCAGTGATATTGGATGGTATCCATAGGTAGAGAATTAAGGGGTCGTCTTTGTAGAAGAATGAATGGAATTGTTATAGGTGAATTCGGCCATGGGTAGAAGTTTTAACCAATCTTCTTGTAGATGAGAAATATAACAATGAAGATATTGTTCAAGGACTTGATTCCCTCTTTCCGTTAAACCATTCGTTTGAGGATGGTAGGATGTAGAAAGTCTAAAATTAATCTTTAGAATCTGACATAGTTCTTTCCAAAACCTTGAGGTAAATTGTGTTCCTCTATCTGTGATAATAGTTGTGGGTAAACCATGTAGTTTTACAATATGAGAGAAAAAAGCCTCTGCTGTTTTCAATGCTGAGGGAAATCGATGAAGAGGTATGAAATGAGCCAACCTAGTCAAATGATCGACAACAACAAGTATTTTGATAGGATTGTTTGAAGGGGGTAGATCCACGATAAAGTCCATTGAAATGATGGTCCAAGGAATATCTGGTACAGGTAAAGGAGTTAAAAAACCAAGTGGTTTTAAATGATCCAATTTGTTTTTGGCACAAATCTCTCAAGATCTAACATAATCATGGATAGTGTCATCTAGTTTTGGCCATCAAAAATTTCTTCAAATGAGTTCTGACGTTTTAATAATTTCAGGATGACCAGCTAGGGGAGAATCATGAAAATGTTGAAGTAGAAGAGTACGAAGAGATGATATTTACGGCTCAGGTCCCTATTCAGTGAGTTCATTACCTATTCAGCCACTTTTGGATTAGCATTATTGCACTATGTATGTTTATTTTTTCTGTTTAGGACATTGAAGAAACAAGGGAATATCGTTATTTGGAGTAAAGACACATTAGGAACCATCTACCACTTAAACATTTTAATAAGGATATCCACATTTGCACATATTGGATTATATTTCGTCACCTAGAAGGACATTGGACTATTATACCAAGAGACTTTATTTATATTATTTTTTTATCAGATATCATCACTATTTTTTATATTTTTTCACATTTTTCACATTTTTTCTCACTATTTTGATATAAATGGAACATTGACACTAAGATTTTTTAGATATTTTAGAAGGTGCACACCTACACTATTCCACTTTTTTGGTCTTTTATTTATATTTTTTAAGCAATTGCCTTTTTTCACTTCACAAGGTATTTATACTATTTATCACCATTTTTACTGTTCCTATGAAAACGGTGTTTATTTGTATTTTTTTATTTGTATTTTTATCATAGGTATCGATACCTCAATGTTCTAATTGTTTAGCAGTGTTCTCGCTTCCATATTATTGTGAATTTTTAGATCGAGTACATTTATATACACTTTGGTCATCAACTTAGTCATCAACTTAGACATCCTACACTGTATGTTTATAAAGATAGGTATCCAACTTACCCTTTGAAGATTTAGAAGACTCGAATCACTTGGTCAGGGTCCCATTGTATTATAGATTTTGCACATGTATTAGTCCTGATTTTATTTTGTTTTTATATTATCTATGTTTAATAAATATGTATACATTTTAATCTGGTTTCTATAATATTTTATCTAAACCCCTCTGACTCTACATAGCTAAGACTCCTATTTAGGTGTTCTAAGCGCTCATCATAGCCTCCATTTTCTGTAATGTTAAAGCAAGGCAGTGATATTGGATGGTATCCATAGGTAGAGAATTAAGGGGTCGTCTTTGTAGAAGAATGAATGGAATTGTTATAGGTGAATTCGGCCATGGGTAGAAGTTTTAACCAATCTTCTTGTAGATGAGAAATATAACAACGAAGATATTGTTCAAGGACTTGATTCCCTCTTTCCGTTAAACCATTCGTTTGAGGATGGTAGGATGTATAAAGTCTAAAATTAATCTTTAGAATCTGACATAGTTCTTTCCAAAACCTTGAGGTAAATTGTGTTCCTCTATCTGTGATAATAGTTGTGGGTAAACCATGTAGTTTTACAATATGAGAGAAAAAAGCCTCTGCTGTTTTCAATGCTGAGGGAAATCGATGAAGAGGTATGAAATGAGCCAACCTAGTCAAATGATCAACAACAACAAGTATTTTGATAGGATTGTTTGAAGGGGGTAGATCCACGATAAAGTCCATTGAAATGATGGTCCAAGGAATATCTGGTACAGGTAAAGGAGTTAAGAAACCAAGTGGTTTTAAATGATCCAATTTGTTTTTGGCACAAATCTCTCAAGATCTAACATAATCATGGATAGTGTCATCTAGTTTTGGCCATCAAAAATTTCTTCAAATGAGTTCTGACGTTTTAATAATTTCAGGATGACCAGCTAGGGGAGAATCATGAAAATGTTGAAGTAGAAGAGTACGAAGAGATGGTGGCACATATATTTGTCTTCCATGTAAGTATAATACAGAGAAATCCAGTGTGAGTTTATGTAAGGGTTTTTTAGTAACAGTCTTTAATACCTTTCGGCTAGATTATGAGTTTTGCGTTATGAGTGGAAAAGCAACGTTATGGGTTATAACGCTGCTTTTTTCACTCCCGCTGGTATTACGAGTCTTGCAGGTTTAGGGGCACCGCACACTTTTTTGGCCGTACCGCAAATTAACTTACGCAATTTCCGTAAAAGTCTTTTTTCAATGGGACTTCCATAGCGCCGCTATTACAAGCTTTTTCTGGGAGGCCAAAAAGTGAGCGGTACAGCCTATCCAGCAAGATTTGTAACGCAATCTAAAGTCAGTAGTTATGAGTTTTACGCTACAAAGCTGTAGCATAAAACTCATAACTAAAGTGCTAAAAAGTACACCCATAAACTACCTATTAACCCCTAAACCGAGGCCCTCCCGCATCGCAAACACTAAAATAAAATTATTAACCCCTAATCTGCCACTCCGGACATCGCCGCCACTATAATAAACATATTAACCCCTAAACCGCCGCACTCCCGCCTCGCAAACACTAGTTAAATATTATTAACCCCTAATCTGCCGCCCCTAACATCGCCGCCACCTACCTACATTTATTAACCCCTAATCTGCCGCCCCCAACGTCACCGCCACTATACTAAATTTATTAACCCCTAAACCTAAGTCTAACCCCAACACCCCCTAACTGAAATATAATTAAAATAAATCTAAATAAAACCTACTATCATTACCTAAATTATTCCTATTTAAAACTAAATACTTACCTTTAAAATAAACCCTAAGCTAGCTACAATATAACTAATAGTTACATTGTAGCTATCTTAGGGTTTATATTTATTTCACATGCAAGTTTGTATTTATTTTAACCAGGTAGAATAGTTACTAAATAGTTATTAACTATTTACTAACTACCTAGTTAAAATAAATACAAATTTACCTGTAAAATAAAACTTTACCTGTCTTACACTAACACATAACCTTACACTACAATTAAATAAATTAAATTAATTAAATACAATTACCTAAATTACAAAAAAAACCACTAAATTACACAAAATAAAAAAAGAAATTATCAGATATTTAAACTAATTACACCTAATCGAATAGCCCAATCAAAATAAACCCCCCCAAATAAAACCCATCCAAAAAACCCTTAAAAAAACCTAACACTAACCCCCAAAGATACACTTACAGTTTTGAAGACCGGCCATCCATCCTCAACGAAGCCGGGAGAAGTCTTCATCCTAGCTGCAAGAAGTCCTCAACGAAGCCGGGAGAAGTCTTCATCCAAGCTGGCAGAACTGGTCCTCCAGACGGGCAGAAGTCTTCATCCAGACAGCAACTTCTATCTTCATCCATCCGGCGCGGAGCATCCTCTTCTTCCGACGACTAACGACGAAGGTTCCTTTAAATGACGTCATCCAAGATGGCACCCCTTGAATTCCGATTTGCTGATAGAATTCTATCAGCCAATCGGAATTAAAGGTGAAAAAATCCTATTGGCTGATCCAATCAGCCAATAGGATTGAGCTTGCATTCTATTGGCGGTTCCAATCAGCCAATAGAATGCAAGCTCAATCCTATTGGCTGATTGGATCAGCCAATAGGATTTTTTCACCTTTAATTCCGATTCTATCAGCCAATCGGAATTCAAGAGACGCCATCTTGGATGACGTCGTTTAAAGAACCCTTCATTCGTCGTTAGTCATTGGAAGAAGAGGATGCTCCGCACCGGATGTCTTGAAGATGGAGCCGCTCCGCGCCGGATGGATGAAGATAGAAGATGCCATCTGGATGAAGACTTCTGCCCGTCTGGAGGACCACTTCTACCGGCTTGGATGAAGACTTCTCCCGGCTTCGTTGAGGACTTCTTGCCGCTTGGATGAAGACTTCTCCCGGCTTCCTTGAGGATGGATGTCCGGTCTTTAAAACTGTAAGTGGATCTTCGGTGGTTAGTGTTAGGTTTTTTTAAAGGGTTTTTTTGGGTGGGTTTTATTTTTAGATTAGGTCTTTTGGGCTGAAAAAGAGCTAAATGCCATTTTAAGGACAATACCCATACAAATGCCCTTTTCAGGGCAATGGGGAGCTTAGATTTTATTAGTTAGAATTTTATTTGGGGGTTGGTTGTGTGGGTGGTGGGTTTTACTGTTGGGGGGTTGTTTGTATTTTTTTTTACAGGTAAAAGAGCTGATTTCTTTGGGGCAATGCCCCGCAAAAGGCCCTTTTAAGGGCTATTGGTAGTTTAGTTTAGGCTAGGAGGGGTTTTATTTTTTGGGGGGGCTTTTTTATTTTGATAGGGCTATTAGATTAGGTGTAATTAGTTTAAATATCTGATAATATCTTTTTTTATTTTGTGTAATTTAGTGTTGTTTTTTTGTAATTTAGGTAATTGTATTTTATTAATTTAATTTATTTAATTGTAGTGTAATGTTAGGTGTAAGTGTAAGACAGGTAAGGTTTTATTTTACAGGTAAATTTATATTTATTTGAACTAGGTAGTTAGTAAATAGTTAATAACTATTTAGTAACTATTCTACCTAGTTAAAATAAATACAAACTTGCCTGTAAAATAAAAATAAACCCTAAGCTAGCTACAATGTAACTATTAGTTATATTGTAGCTAGCTTAGGGTTTATTTTACAGGTAAGTAGTTTTAAATAGGAATTATTTAGGTAATGATAGTAGGTTTTATTTAGATTTATTTTAATTGTATTAAAGTTAGGTGGTTTTAGGGTTAGGGTTAGGGGTTAATAAATTTAGTATAGTGGCGGCAACGTTGGAGGCAGCAGATTAGGGGTTAATAAATGTAGGTAGGTGGCAGCGATGTTGGGGCAGCAGCTTAGGGGTTAATAATATTTAACTAGTGTTTGTGATGCGGGAGTGCGGCGGTTTAGGGGCTAATATGTTTATTATAGTGGCGGCGATGTCCGGAGCGGCAGATTAGGGGTTAATAAGTATAATGTAGGTATCGGCGATGTCGCGGTGGCAGATTAGGGGTTAATAAGTGTCAGATTAGGGGTGTTTAGACTCAGGGTTCATGTTAGGGTGTTAGGTGTAAACATAAATTTTGTTTCCCCATAGTAATCAATGGGGCTGCGTTACGGAGCTTTACGCTGCTTTTTTGATTGATGTTAGACTTTTTTTCAGCCGGCTCTCCACATTGATGTCTATGGAAATTGTGCACAAGCACGTAAAACCAGCTCACCGCAGCTTTCAGCAGCGCTGGTATTGGAGTGCGGTCTGGAGCTCAATTTTGCTCTACACTCACGTCTTGCCTGCTAACGCCGGATTTATGAAAACCTGTAATACCAGCACTGTAGGAAAGTGAGCGGTGACAATAACGTGCAAGTTATTACCACACCCCTCATACCGCAAAACTCGTAATCTAGCCGTTTATGAGCTCTAAATCTAAAGTCAGTCCAATATTTTTTTCTGGTGGTACAATAAAAGAATGATTTTCGGGGGGCGGAGCTAGCTGCCAAGCTGAATGGTCGCATGTGTGAAGAGCTCTGCTAGCCTTATAAATAAAATAGTAGTTTTTCTAATATATCAAGGGTCCATTTGTCCTTGATCCACCCTTTTGGCAAGCACTGACCACCTGGTGGCAAACAAAAAAGAAAGAAAGTGGACATTTACTTTCTGGCCTGTTTTGAAATTATATGCTGCGCCCTGGTAGAGTACAATACGCTGCACTAATTGGAAAAAGGCACCGGAGGGTCGGGGCTCCGCTCCGGTGTCTAAGTACCGCTTGCCGTGTTCACCCTGACCTACTTTGGAGGAAGGCTACTACCGAAGGCCGAAATTTATATACGGCTCACGCCGCCTCATTTGTCCCACAGGCCGGCCCCCTTTGCTCCCGGCCTGAAGCCGGGCGTTAGCCAGACCTACTTACAAAGATTTGGGGGAATCCCCCCCTGGGCCGCTTCCACTTACTTGCTGTAGCCAGATAGACGTTGCCGGTGAGTCGCCTGGGACATCGGAGTGGTGCGAAAGGCCGCCATTAGTAAGGAGCGCACATCACCTCACCGCGCCTCAGCCGCTTGAAGATTGTCTGGGGTTCGTTGTCGGAGTGGACCTCTGAGGCACCCACCTGCAGGATTATTGGATAGAGCGCTTGCCTTGCTCGAGTCCCCATCTATACCCAGAGAAGTCACTGACCGGCCCACTGCTGACGCCCGGGGCCGGATCGGGCCCATACCTTACTTTGCAGGCCGCATCATCTGCTGGGGTTTTCTGGCAGCCACGCGGTCGGCATAGAGATCTCTCCCAACTACCTGGAGTGACCGGCTTCCTGACAGACTCTGTGGGACATTGGTAAGCCTGTATTCTCCCGCATCCTGTAATCCCGGGGCCTGAGCAGAGAGGGGGT
Organism: Bombina bombina; assembly: GCF_027579735.1. NCBI lineage: Eukaryota > Metazoa > Chordata > Amphibia > Anura > Bombinatoridae > Bombina > Bombina bombina. Next base: position 1,361,846,402 of record NC_069499.1, read on the forward strand.
TAGAACTGTTCCCCCCCCACCATAATCTGCCCATGTCTCTCTCATATATAAGGGTTACCCAGTGTATTTAAAACCCAGTCCAGTTGAGCCCATTTTCCTGCATATTTTAACCCCCTGGGTCCCTGCACACCTACTTGGGCATATCATTTATGTACTCTACTGTACTCTTACTGTCATGGGAGGCAGATCCACTAAATTCCCCTTGCCTTTTATGTGAACTGCCTTTCCTGTGATATTTTCCCTACAGGGAACAGTTTATACTACTACCTAATCTCCAAGGCTGTATTGTTGATTGCAGCCCTCCTTCAAATTGTGTACTGGAAAATATAACAGCAGCTCTTTAACATATAAGTTCACAGAGCAGGGTGCCATCCATACCATAGTGAACATACCATAGGGGACACAGCAACTTCATTCACATATTCTCCTCTCACGGCTGTGAGACCCCATTCAGACTTCTCATCAGAGACTTAGATGTATTAGGCTGCTGCGTCAGCACTATTGTCCTTAGGTTTACCACCTGAGGTGTAGTGTTATTTGATACCTTGATCTAACAATAACAATTTCTTCCACAGGCTTCTTACAGGGCTTAACCGGTTAACTGTATTGTTTCACTGTGTTGTATTTTGTTTCAAGCAGCATATCACTAGCACCATCTCACAAAACTAGTCTCACTGTGATTTATATTGTTTGGATTCATATTTTGTCAGTATTGTCCATAATACCTATTAATTAAGCAATCGCAGAAGGGGGCTGACGTTTGTTGGCTCCCTTGTGCCCCTCCCTTTCTGGCCCCGCTGCCCTGGGTTGGTTGCACCCCCACCTCGCTTGTACCCGCCATTACCTTGTTCGTGCCATCTCAGCGAGGATTAGCATTGTAACCCCAGCTTAAGCCCCAGTCCAAATTTCTCCTCCAGCGTCCTTTGCTGGCTAAGATTTACCCTTTCATCTGACCTGTACAGACGCTCCCCTGGCACACTAATAAGGCCCCCACTCCCTGTCACCCTTCCTATTGCATTTCATAGACCCTTTACATTCATAGTTGCTGCGCCAACCTACTTATACTTAGACCACCTCCCTAGGCTGTAGTATTAGTCTGTTCCCTAATCTTAACCTTCCTATTACAAGGGTACTGTCACTGGAGTTTTGTGTGCTATTGGTCCTCATTGATTTGTTTAAGTAAACCTTGTAGTCTGCGGCCACACTTTTTTGGTTATTGCTGTTGTGGGACCCCTAGCTGGCTCTCCCTTTCCGACTCGGCTTGTCTGAGTTGGTCACCTCCCCTTTCCTTTTTCCCTTCCTCCGGGTCATATCCACTGTTCCTGGGCCGGCTAGGGGTGCGTGGGCTCTAGAAATGTCCTCGCTCAACCTGTGCCGGGGGGTTCTGGATGGCCCCTGCGTGGTGATTCTCTCTGCCTCCTTCCCTGCAGGTAGAGTTCTGGTCTGGTCTTGACCGTTGAAATGGAGGGGTAGGGGCCGGGTGGAACTTCTAGGCCTCACTCCTTAGGTACATGCTTATTCTCGTTTGTAAGTGTAACTAATGTGCCTTACTGTAATGTAACTAAATTCGATAATCTAACTGGTCTGCTTATTATTTTGCTTCTAGGTTTGCTCTTTAAGTGGCCGGATGGTCTCTCAGTCACAACGAAAATGCCCCACACCGCCAGGCGACAGTCTAGAACCCCTGGTCCAACTAAGAAAACAGTCCTAGACCACTTTACACAGTCAGTTAGGAGACCTGAAGATGATTCACATGAAGACCTCAGTGAGCCAGAATCAGTTGAAGAGAGGTCCCAACCTGATGCTGCTTCACTCTCCAGACCTCAACACTATATCACAGAGGAAACTCTGAAAAAAATGTTTGCGCAGCAAACACGTTCCATCACGAAGGAAATCCAAAGGAGCCATGCTGAGCTCAAGAAGGACATTGGAGAAATTGGAGATAGGGTGGACTCTCTAGAGAGAAGGCAAGACGATATTACCATGGACAAGACAAATTTACTTGCGTACTCTGAGTCGCTGGCTGACCAGTTAAGTCAACTTGAATTCAAACTGGCAGATATCGAAGATCGTGCCCGACGGAATAATATCATATTCCGGGGCATCCCGGAAGATGTTTCACCCGCGGACCTGCAGAACTACTTGTCAGAGCTCTTCAATAATTTGTTGGATTCCACCGAAAGCATGACCACCACAATGGAGAGGGCTAACAGAGCCTTACGTCCAAGATCTGTCTCACAAGACAAGCCTAGAGACGTTATTGTTTGCTTTCACAGCTTCCTCTTCAAAGACAAGCTTATGCAGGCCGCCTTCCGTAAACCACCGTTGGCAGAGAAATTCCAAAATCTTCAACTGTTACCAGACCTATCGGCTCACACTTTGCAAAGTCGCAGACTATACCAACCAGTCACCTCTGAGCTTAGGAAGGCAGGCCTTAAATACCGATGGGGCTATCCAGCCAAACTGATTATCTCTAAGGAAAACCAAACTTACATTGTATCATCACTGGCCCAAGGTTCCACTCTACTTGCACAATGGGGCCTCATAAAAGGTAGTGTAATAGAGCCTGCTCCTGTCAAAGCAAGACTGAGAGCCACAGCACCCGATTGGTCTCCTAGGGATCAGCGGACCAAAAGACTGAAAACGCAAACAATACAGGACTCTCAGGGACCTTCTGTGGCTCCACCTTGACCATTGGAATACGCCAGATGGTAACATTGCTCTTTACTTGAATACTTGTTCTCCTGTTCTTTCTCCCCAGCACAGCCTAAGGGAGACCCTTAACATATGAAGTGCCTAAGCAGACCTAAATGAAACCAGATCTCTGTCTTTTTTTTTTTTTTTAATTTATTATTTTTAATAACAAAATGAAAAAGGTAGACAAAAACAAAAAGGAAAAATCAAGGTACAACAATAATGAATGTTTCAGCATGACATTCGTATACAATAAAGGTTCAACATTACAATGAATTCTCCTTATGTGTACAAAATATGAGATTTCTTCCGGGCGAGATGCACAGAGTCCTAATAATTAGTCAATCCCGTGGACAGGAGATTATTCAAATCATAGTTAAATACATCTTAAAAAAGTGTGGCAACCAAATAACGTGTAATAGTTCTAACAGAATTGGTAAATTATACAGAATCACATTTAAGCCATTAGGATAATCCTCTAGTTCTAAATCAGTTAATGTCTGGCAAACTTATCTCACTTGAAACAGGTGTTTACACCAGTTGAAACGGTCCGGCACTCTCAGTCTCTCGTGTTATTGAATTTATCCTATCTAGTTAACATTTATCTGTGGTTTGGGGCAGCTAGAAACCAGGGACCAATACTTTGTAGCGTGTTTATGGTAGATGTGGCGGGTGATCTCCTAGGTATTCTTGCCATAGAAACCTGGCGTTTAGTATGGTGTCTGTTTTATTACGATAAAGGTAGCCGTATTTTTCTAGGGAAAATTGCTCCTCCACTTCCTCTACCCACATAGTTCTACTCAGAGTTCTAGGTGTTTTCCAATGGCGGGCTATTAATTTTCGTGCGCTATTGAGGCCAACCTGCAGAACTAGCAGTTTTAGGCGGCAGGGTAACTTGGGCAAATCATTTAATAAGGCTATATTTGGAGTTAATGCAAAATCATTTGTGATACCTTTTTTATAATATGATTCTACTGCTTCCCATAATGGACGGACCTTAGGGCAGTGCCACCACATGTGAATCAAAGTGCCGTGCATCCCACAGCCTCTCCAGCACAGACTAGACGTGTTAGGGTATATGCTAGCCAACCTTGATGGGGTTAGGTACCACCGAAGGAGGATTTTAAAATTTAACTCCAGAATCTCTGGGGAAGTAGAGGATTTTTTAACTGAACTAAAAATTTTGTACCATGTTTCTGTTTCTATATTTTCAGTAAGGTCTATATTCCATTTAGTTGTGTATGTTGGTAAGATGTCTACTGAGGTGTTTGTGAGTAACTTACGGGATGTGGATAGTGTTCCTCTTGGCATAACGCCACAAAAGCACATTTGTTCAAAGGCAGTGGGCTTTCTCAGCAGATCTGATTTAAATGGTGACGTATGTATATAATGGTGTAATTGGGCATATTTTAGCCATTTGGTAAATTTCCCATCTGCCAATCCCGCTAGTTTGTCTCTCTCTAATAACTTGCCTGCTTCTGTGAATTTAAGTAATGGAATGGTATAGTCCCATTCCGTTAATCGTTGGAAACCTCTGTCTAGGCCTCCCACCATTTCTATGTTTAACACAATTGGGAAGAGAGGGGATCTATAAGTGGAAATGTGTGGTTTGGTGGCGATTATATGATCCCAACTCTTGAACAACTGTTTATGGATTTCAAGGTGTCGACATTGGGGGGGTCTAAGGTCTTTGGACACCCAGCATAAGGCGTGTACTAGGGGGGCTTTGAGAATGTGTGAATCTAATGTAACCCATGCCTTGCGTTCTTGAGTCTTGTGCCAGTCTAGTACTCTTTGTAGAGTTACTGCCTGGTAATACTCCTCAATCTTAGGCAAACCCAGTCCCCCATTTATGTTTGATCTATACATTGTGTTCTTATTAATTCTTGGTCTGCATTTACCCCATACAAATGTATTAAGGCATTTCTGTATCCTGTTTAGGTACCATTGTGGGAGGTGGAGTGGGAGAGTTTGTAGAATGTATAAGATTCTGGGCAATGTAGTCATTTTTATGGCTTGAACCCTTCCCCACCAGGACAGTGGTTTGTTCGACCATGTCTTAAGGTCGCGTTGGGTGTTGAGTAGCAATGTGTTGTCATTTTTGTCAAACAGTATTGTCTGTCTGGGGGAGAGGTGGATCCCCAAATATCTGATTGAGTCTGTTTTTAACCGGAGCGGGCAAATCGACGATAAGGAATTGAATTTAGTGATGGGTAGAGTAATATTTAGGATGTCAGATTTTTGCTTATTGACGAGAAAGTTAGAATAGCTTCCAAATATGTCTAGTTCTACAAGAATTTCTGGAATAGTTGAGGACGGAGTCGAGACAGTAAACAGTACGTCATCTGCATACATTGCGATTTTATAATCTTGTTGGCCTATTGTTATCCCTTTGATGTTTTGATTCTGGCGTATCCTAGATGCAAATACTTCCATCATTAAGATGAAAAGAATCGGGATAGGGGGCACCCTTGTCGTGTACCATTGTTAATATGTAGCGCTTCTGATAGAATCCCATTCACCTTCACCCTGGCACTTGGTTGAGTATATAAGCTAAAAATTCTGTTTATTATTTTCGGGCCGAATCCTATGTTTTTTAGGGTTAATGTTAGAAATTGCCAATTTGTTCGGTCGAATGCCTTTTCGGCGTCTATGGCCATCAGCACTAACTCAATGTTATGGTGTTTTGCGTACTCTATGAGTGTTAAAGCTCTAAGGGTGTTATCTCTTGCCTCGCGACCAGGGACAAAACCCACCTGATCCGTATGCACAATATCATTCAGGACCAAATTCAAACGATTTGCTATAACTTTACCTAGTTTCTTTATGTCAACATTAAGAAGTGATATTGGTCGGTAACTGGCCGGTTCGTCTTGTGGTTTGTCAGGTTTTAGAATCACCGATATATGTGCTGCTAAGGAGTCAATAGTGAAATGGGCATTCTCGTCCAGAGCAATAAAATGTTTCAGTAGGTGAGGGGCAATGATGGTTCTAAATGTCTTATAGTATAAGTTCATGAGGCCGTCAGGTCCTGGGCTTTTCCCTACTGGTAAGTCTTTAATGACTTTCAATATCTCTGACAAAGTTATAGGTCTCTCCAAATCTAATGTTTGTGCTTCTGTTAATTTATTTAGGTTAGCTGAGTTTATGTAATCCACCATTTTTTGTGTGTGTGTCGGAGAGGTGTTAGTGTCAAGATTATATAGCTGGAGATAAAAGTTCTGGAAATGCGCAGCTATTGCCTTACTGTCGTGTATAAAATTGCCATGTGGGGTTCTCAATTTATAGATATGTGTTAGGTAATTTCTGTCCTTAAGAGTGTACGCCAGTGTTCTGCCCGAACGATTCCCTTCATAAAAATATTTCTTTCTGAGTTGCAGAGCTTTTCTCTGGGCCTCAGAGTAAAGTAGTGTTTTCAGTTCATTTCTAGCGGTTGTTAAAGCTCGTAGGGTGATGTGGTCAGAGGGTGAGAGTTTGTGTTGTGACTCTAGTGTGTGTATTTTTGATATCAGAGAGTTTAGTTGTGAGTCATGTTGTTTTTTGAGGTGTGCTTTGTGCTTAATGCATTCTCCTCGGAACGTCACCTTATGGGCTTCCCATACGTAAAGGGGTTGAGTCTCAGGAATAGCGTTGAGGTTAAAGTATTCTATTAGTGTAGACGTAAGTTTTTGTGTTATCAGTGGGTGATGTAAGAGGTATGCATCTAGTTTCCAAACAAAAGGGTGAATCGGGGAGTCTGGCCAATCCATTTCCATTATTATCATGGAGTGATCTGACCATGCTGTTGGGACAATGTCCGAGTCTTTTAACAGAGAAAGACTCGCCTGGTCTAAGTAGAGGTGGTCTATTCTGGAGTACATTGCCCAGGGATAGGAATAGAAAGTAAAGTTTTGTTGTGTAGGGTGTTGTGTTCTCCATGTATCCACTAGTCCCAGGTATTTAATGCAGTTAAGTACAGAGTTAGGGGGGCGAGGCGGCACCTTGGTGTTATTGGATGTAGTGTCAAGGGATGGATCAAGTGTAGTGTTGAGGTCTCCTCCCAAAATTATAGGACCCTTACGTATTTCTTGAGTCATTGTTTTCAACTTATTAAAGAACCTGGTCCTACGTGTACTGGGGGCATATACGTTAATTAATGTGATGGGTCTATTATGTATAAGGCCTACTAGTATAAGGATCCTGCCCTCTGTATCATGAGTGGAGAAGTTTAAAAGGGAGAGAGCGGTGGATAAGAATCCCAACCCCATTTTTCTTCTTTTCGTGGGAGTTAAAGAAACCGAGTGGGAAATTTTTGTTATGGAATTTAGGCTCGTTTGCTTTAGGGAAGTGAGTTTCTTGTATAAATGCCACTGAACTCCTTTGTTTGGTAAACCATTGTAACGCTACTGACCTCTTTGTGGGGGAGTTGAGACACTTAGCGTTTTGTGAAGTTATTAATAATGATCTATGTGTCATTTTTATTTTTATTCTTTATCAAATGTTTTGTAAATACAATATGTAGCGTATTTCTTACCCTGGGGTGCTGCCTTATCCTGCCTGAAGGACCTGCCATTACGGTGTGTTGTAAATACCTTATAGAGCGTAGAGATGTGCCGGTATTGCCGTTAGTGAAGGAAGTTAACCTGTGATATAGTTTGAACCTTAAGAGGATGCTGTAATGAAACAACAAACAGTAAAATGAACAATACAACAAATAATGAACAACTAACACCTGAAAGATAAATTAAAATTAGATCTAGGAATGGGAAATATTTTCCGTATCCTAACAATAAAGTATTCGAGGAGAGGTAGTAGTAAGGGTATACCACTAACATTCCCCCTTAGCTAATGCAAAGTGAGTTCAATGAAGGGGGGCCCCCTTATTATGGGGGTATCTTGTACATAAACAAGATTGTTAAATATGTTAAAATAAGGGTGAGCCGGTAGTTTTAGCACTTATTCTTTTAAGTTGGCCTACTAATGCTTAATCTATAAACCATTGGGGCAGAGGTCAACTTTGCTCAAAACCAGAGTGTTCCTGTTATTCCAATTCTGGACTATATAAGTATTAATGACCGGTAAGTTGGTCTAGTCTCTCAAGGTGGTTATGTGGTCGGTGCCCGTGAATTGCCTGGTAATGGGGATGTTGTTTTACGTTTCCTGTTAACAGTGGTCCACTTTTGGCGTTGTGACTTGGACAGAGAAGATTCTGTAGATTGATTTTCTTCTGTTTGGTCTGATGTCTGTGGAATTTGCTTCGGTAATGGAATGTTCAGTTGGGAGCAAAAAGAGATCAAATCTTCCAGATCTTTGGGTCTCAATGCCCTGTGCATTCTATCTATGGATATGTTGGTCCCCTCCTTAGTGTTCAGGAGAAAACCAAAGAGGGCCTGTATGTATTGTGGTAGTGCAGCAGTTAGGATATTTTCGGACACCCCTCTTATCCTTAAGTTTTGGCGTCTGCCGCGGTTATCTAAATCTTCTATTTGCATTTGCCTAATTTCGCTATTTTGATGTTGAAGTTGCATGCTATGCAGGTTAATTGGTTCAGAGATTTCTTCTGCATGCTCTTCTAGTTGCAGCACCCTGTTACCCAGGTCTGTGACATCTTTCTTGACCTCTGTTAAGCTTTCTTTTATAAGCTGACTGAACTGGTTCATGAAGGTAGCAAAGTCCTCTTTTGTGGGGAGAGCTCTCAGATCTGCTCTTGTAATAGGGAGGTTAGGGTCAGTTAAAATAGTGTCAGTGTCCTCTTCCTGCATGTCACTGTTTAATTGTGGTGTGTCAAGTGAGTTAGTGGTATTTGTGTCCACAGCTCTGAAATAGGAGTTCAATTTAGAAGTTGTAGCTGCAATAGGCTTGTTGGTTTTATCCCCTTTAGGGGGGCGTTTGGATGCCATTAATGTTCTACCACAAAGTTAGATGCTTATGCAAAGTGTGAGGGCAGTCAGTGATAAACCTGTTCTTTGTGTCTTTTACTGATATTGCACAGGCAGGTGGGGATGATGATCAATCTGCCTGCTGTAGTCTGTGCAAATGTGATGGAAGATGATTCGGATTTAGCAAGACACCTGGTGTTCTTCTTTTCTGATCCGCAAATAAGCTTTTATGAGGCAGAGTCTCTCTTTGGCTACTAACGCCTATTTGTGGTTAAGATCAGCTTGGTTATGTGTCTTTTATATTGACCCCTATACGTGTGACATGCAATACAGGTACAAGGCCCTCTGCCTCCGGTGCGCCTATTATCTTTTCCCCTCACATTAGTTTGGGCCTATAATGTAAGCCCCTCCCATATTCTCACCGGGTATTAGTATGTGTGTCCGGTTTTATTTATTTTCCGTTTTTACCTCAGTGGTGTTCCGACCTGAGTATTGTGCTGTGGGCTCCTCCGTTAGCCGTGCTGTATCTCTTAGCCGCTCTGTGTCGCAGTTGTTTGGGGATAAGATGGCGGTGCCTCTTTCACTCTGACTCTGGTGGGTATTATTGCGGTCCTTGTTTCATCAGTGACACCAACTCCCGGTGTCCGATTCTTTCTGTGTCGGCTCTCTGAGTGTTAAGCCGCTTGTGGGTGTTGTACCGGCTCCCTTTTCCTGCCTTTAGCCCTTCATTTGTGTCTTAAGGGGGAAAGCTGCACGGAGCATCACAATTTTGCAGCCATGCTGGTTCCTGGCTGGCTCCGCCTCCCAGATCTCTGTCTTTTGTTATAATCTAGCTACAAACAGGCTGTTGATGTTTCCAGGCACTTTATTTCTTGTTGATACCTTCTTTATTGCAGTTTGTGTTGCACTAGAATGTCACAAGGGGTCATCCTAGCACAGGTTGAGCGTTTTTGTCCCGCTGGGGAGATAATAATAATAATGATAATGATAAAGTTGCTGATGTTACAGTTATTGTTGGCTAATGTTTTATTGTTATTGCTTATGTTTATATATTACTTTATTATGGCACCACTAATCAGATGACTCCACATCATGCACACAAGACTTATTTTGCTTATAGATGGAGTGAGGCCGGATAATCCGGCCCTTTAAGTAAATAAAAACAAACAAAAAAAAAAAACTCTTTGCTCCTCACACAGCTCCCCCCCCCATATAGGTAGCCCACACCAGGGTTCCAATTAGGTGGACTATTTCCACCTCAAAACCCAGTACAGCACTTAATGATTTATAATTTAATCTGAATTTTTTACATAATTATATTTTCATTGTCCCTTCCCCCCCTTCCTCTCCCCCTCCACAACAATGGCAAACTGACTTAGACTTCTTACTCACAATGTGAGAGGCCTTAATTCCCCCCACAAACGAAGCCTTTTGGCCCGGGAGCTCCACCATCACAATCCTGATGTCGTCTTTATACAAGAGACTCATTGGAAGTTAGATCCCGTTCCTACTGGATACCTGACCACTCTACTTTTACTAAAAAAGCTAGAGGCACGGCCATACTTTTGCATCACAGAGTGGCTTATGAACCCATTCAGGTTCTTAGAGATCCGCAGGCCAGGTATACCATCTTAATCTGTAAGCTAAACCATGTACTACATACACTAGTATCCATCTACCTCCCTAACACTCACCAACCCGCATGCCTCCGTAAAATTCTTCAGTTACAGACAAGGACGAGTTATTTTTGTGGGCGACTTTAACATGACTTGGGACCCCTCCTTGGATCGCAAAACCAAGACTCCTGACAGCACTTACCCTCAGGCAGACAGTATCTCCGCTAAGTTCCGGAGTGTAATGTCTCATTATGGCTATTTTGACGCGTGGAGATCCTTGCACACTAGAGAAAGAGATTACACTCATTATTCACACCCCCACAATACTTATTCTCGACTAGACCATATGTTTTGCCAGGCAGAGGCCTTGGACTCTGTTATACGGTCGAGGATTGCTTTAAGTTCCTGGTCGGACCATGACTTACTTTTAACTGACTTGCACCCCACGGACAGGCCATTTCCCCAAGCAGGTTGGAGTCTCCCACATCACATCCTAACTGACATTGCTTTTAGAGAGGAACTGAGACGCGATTTATCTGAATTGCTTAGACAAAACGACAACGGGCAAACCCCAGATGACACTCTTTGGGGTGCCATTAAAGCAATGGCTCGAGGCCTCATAATTCGCAAACAGAGCCATTTGAGAAAGTTGGCCGCCTTAACGCTTGCGCAGGCGCACACCAAACTCAGAAATCTGGAAACATGCAACCGGGTCTCTATTTCAGCAGACCTGACAGAGCAAATTAGAGTGGTTAGGGACCATATCCACCAACTGGAGTTAAAGCGAACCCAGTGCACCCTTTCTAAGCTAAAACAACTCTTCTATCATAAGGGAAAGCTGATACTCTTCTAGCCAATAAATTACGGAACAAACATAGTGCTACCCGCATTTCACAAATCCTCCATAATAATAGGCTACATAAGAAACCGTCCCTGATAGGTGAAAGTTTTGCAGATTTCTATTACAAATTATATAACATTGGCACTGCGGAAAACTCAAAGCCTTCCTCCATACCCGATATCAAAAGGTACTTATCTACCCTGAATTTACCTACGCTCACAGCAGAGCAGCAAACCACGCTCACCATGCCAATCTCACTGATTGAAATTAAGCAAACCATCAAGCGCCTGAAACCTTTTAAGGCCCCTGGCCCTGATGGGTTTTCTGCCCAGTTTTATAAACAGTATATTCACGAACTGGCTCCGTACCTGCTTAGGTTTTTTGATTTAGCAGGTAGGGATGGGTCTTTCAAGGAAGAGTTTCTACAGGCTGCTATTGTTACGATACCCAAACCGGACAAGGACCCTTCTCTCTGTTTGAATTACAGACCGATTTGCCTGATCAACACGGATATTAAGATCTATTCCAAGATCTTAGCTACCCGCATTGGCAAACTATTACCGGATCTAATTAACCCTGATCAGGTAGGGTTTATCTACAACCGAGAGGGTCCGGACAACACTAGGCACCTCATTAATAAACAAAAAATGGAAGGCTGCTGAGCAACAGGTGAAAAAGAGCTTTATTCCATTAAAAAGTAAGTAGACACAAAATAACAAGGAGGGTAGTTAGCCATCTATAAGTGAGTCGATCAGGATGAATAAACCCTTCTCAGTCATCTCTTTAGATGCTGAAAAGGCTTTTGACCGAGTTCGGTGGGAATACCTGTGGGAAACACTCCCGGCTTTTAGTTTTCCGCCCGCAACCTGTACGGCCATTAAAGCTTTGTATTCAGCTCCAACGGCATTTGTTAGAGGGTTAGGATTTCGGACCTCGCCGTTTAGCATATCAAATGGCACTAGGCAGGGGTGTCCACTCTCACCCCTGTTATTTGTCTTAGCGATTGAACCTCTGGCCATGACAATCTGGTCAGACGCGTCCCTACCAGGGATTAGACTTTCGGGCACACTGCACAAAATCGCACTGTTTGCAGATGACGTCACCATATTTACTGCAGACCCCGCCAAAGCTATCCCTAGACTGTTAGATACCTTGAGGATATTTGGAGATCTCTCCTTCTATAGACTCAATGCGCACAAAACTGAAATTTTTTGGTGGGTATACTCACAATCCTACATCCGTGAGCTGAAAGACAGATACAATTTTAAGTGGTTGACTGAGCGGATTACCCATTTAGGAGTAAAACTGTCTACTAGTGTCCCACAAATGATAAAAGATAATTACTCCCCCTTACTAACGGAATTACGTAACCTAAAAAACATGTGGGACCATAAGTCCATTTCATGGATGGGAAGAATAGCTTCTCTTAAAATGTCTTTCCTCCCTAAGTTAACCTACCTGTTTCGCTGCTTACCAATTAGAGTCCCTATGCATCTCCTCTTTCAATTTCAGAGCGAGATCACAAAGTTCATTTGGCAAGGCAAAACCCCCCGAATTGCCCATAGGACCTTGCAATTCCCCATCCCCTCAGACGGACTCGCATCTCCGTCGGTAGTGAAATACTACGAAGGAGCCATGCTAAAGCATATCTCCCAATGGGGAGTACTCCAGTCCTGTGACAGGTGGAGAGAACTTTAGCAGGCATCCTTGCCACCCAATGTTCTACTTAGAGATATTTGGATCCCACCACACAGCCGCAGAACTATGGGCATAAGCAACCTGGTCATTCTGGAGTGCTTATCAATCTGGGATAAGCTTAGGCATCGTCAGCTCATTGCTCCCCATCCCTCTCCTATAACTTCGGTAGCCGGACTACTCACGAGCTTACCTGACACTCACCCTAACACGTGGGCTCGGCTACGGATTACTAAAGTCTCAGACTTTTGGTCTGTCACACAGCCGGATGAATTTATAACCTTAACGCAGCTAAATTGGCAGGCAGCCACCCCTAAGTTCCTCACTTTTGAAATGGTTAGGATCCAGAGCTTTTTAAAAAGCTGGGTCTTCCTTCCGTCCGCCTCTCACTCCCCTACTCCCTGGGAATCTGTCTGGCAAGGAGGACGTAGACTTGTCAGGCCACTATCGATACACTATGTCCTTCTAGACAGCACTTCCCCGCCTACTTTGGCTCCACATTTCCTTAGATGGGACACCCTCCTATGTATCGAAACCCCTACCAACTCTTGGCAAAGGGCCATCCAGCTGACTAAAAAGACTTTACATTGTGTAACAATGTTAAAGACATACTACAAAGTTCTCTCACATTGGTACTTTGTTCCTACCCGATTGTCTAAAATGTTCCCAGGAACGTCTCCCCTATGTTGGAGAGGCTGTGGCCTTCATGGTAGTTTGCTACACATTTGGTGGGAGTGCCCCATTATTAGACCCTTGTGGGAAAGAGGAATATGCACCCTTACTGATTATGGCTTTAGAGTATCTGCTGGTCCAGTGCTTGCCCTTCTCCACCTAGGCCTTCACGTCCTTCCCAAGCACCAAGGTCTCTTTGGCGTTTACCTATTGGCCTCGATCAAAACTAATATAGCCCGGGCTTGGAAAAGAGATACTCCTCCTAGCTGGAAGGATGTTGTCCACACAATGGCTTACTTGTACACTATGGAAAAGGCTATATACTTTGATCTTAACAAATCTGACCTGTTTGAAATGGCTAGGGCTGATTGGAAAGACAACCACAACACTATATAGCATCCACAAATTCTGGCAAATGATGCCCAAACTGACAGTTAGTGACCTGACTGCTCTCCTCGACTGACATTATGCGCAGACGTCTAGAAGTATTGACTGTAGCATACCCCCCCTTCCTATTCCACACATATGTGCCCCCCTAACCTCCCCCCCCCCTTCTTTTCCCTGTACTCAGTATATTTAAGTTGAAGTGCTCTACTGTATAATCATCGATCCGCTCATCCTCACAAGAAATAATTTGTAAATTGATTCTGTACAGGATGAGGCCAGCTTGATGTTTTTGAATCTGGTTGGCCTTATTTTGTTTCTTTTTCTTTTCTTTTCAAACGTACAGAACTTTCTGTGTAGGGTCAGAAGACCCAATATTCTACTTAATTTTATTGTTGAAAAGTCCTGCGAGTCCCCAATTGTTATGTTATGGATTTGCAAAATTTTGAATAAAAAAATTAAAAAAAAAAAAAGAGAAAAAAGAAAAAAAAGAATGATTTTCTGTATGAGGAACTTTTTCAACACACCTTGATAGAGTTTTAGCCTTGATGTTTTTTGATCCAGGGTGGTAGGTGATCAAGAAGTCAAATCTGTCAAAAAATATGCTTCAACGTACTTGCCTGGAAGAGAGGGTCTTGTTTTTTCTGAGGTACTCCAGATTCTTGTGGTCTGTCAAAATATAATGAAAGGTTTGGTTGTTCCCTCTAGTAAATGTCTCCAAGGTGGATTTTATAGCGAGTAGTACCTTATCGCCTGCAATATAGTTGATTTCGACTGAATTTAGTGTTCTTAAATAGAAAGCAACTGGGTGTAGAGTGGAAGAGGTGAGATTTTTCTGAGAGAGGATTGCTCCAATACCATAGTTAGATGCATCTACTTCCACTGTGTATTGAAGATCAGAATTAGGCAAAATGTAATATGAGTGCAGACGTGAACCTGGATTTTAGGTAGTCAAATGCATGTTGAGCCTCAGATGACCACTGAAATGATGGGTGTTTTCCTGTTAATCTCTGTTAATCTTGTAAGAGGTTTCACAATGGTAGAGAAATTTCTGAATGAACCTGGTATAAAAATTTGCGAATCCTAAAAACCTTTGCAGGGATTTTACGGTCTTTGGTTTAGGCCAAGTAGTTATAGCTAGAATTTTGTTTGGATCCATTTGGATCCCTTCTGGGGATATGATGTATCCTAAGAATTTGATAGTGCTTACGTGAAAATGAAATTTTTTCAATCTGGCTAAAACCCAACAAACGTGTTTCTGATGTTCCTCAAGATTTTTGGAATATATTAAAATGTCATCCAGATAGATAACTACACAGACGTCCATCAAATCCTTGAAAATGTCATTAATAAAGAATTGAAATGTTGCAGGGGCATTGCACAGCCCAAATGGCATGACATTATACTGGAAAAGTCCATATCGAGTCCTAAATGTGATCTCCCACTCGTCTCATTCTTTTATTCTAATAAGATTGTATGCCCCTTTCAGATCCAATTTGGTAAATATGGTCACTTTGTGTAACTGTTCAAGCAATTCGGGAATTAATGGTAGAGGATACCGATTCTTAATAGTAATAGAGTTTAAATCTCTATTGTCAATGATGGGTCGGAGTGTTCCATCTTTATTGGTTACAAAAAAGATCACTACAGCGGCTGAGGATGTGGAGGGAGTTATAAAACCATTTCTTAGGTTGTCGTCCAAATACTGGCGTAGATGTTTAAGTTCCTTTTGGGACAGAGGGTATATTCTTCCGAAAGGAAAGTTGGCACCAGGTTTAGTGTCAATTGGACAATCATCCGAAAAATCATGATGGATGGAATAGCCGGTTCTAAATGAGAGATAGATGAATAAGGATAACAAGTGGTTAGACAATACTTGGAAGGGAACTTTATTGAACTCTCTGCCCAATCTATTTTTGGGTTATGTTTCTGTAGCCAAGGATGGCCTAATATTATTGGATGTAATGAAGATGGTATAATATCGAATGTGAGGTATTCGTTATGTCCATCTAATGTGGAAATTAGTAGTGGTACTGTGTAATGTGAAATGGGACCTTTGAGAAAATAAGAACCATCAAACTTTCATAAGGAGTGGATTTTGCTTTTACACACAGGGGATTTTATTTTTCTTAACCAAGTTAGCATCGATAAACATCCCAAAAGCTCCAGAGTCTATTAATGCTTCAGTCTTGATATGTTGATGATCCCACTGTAAAAACAAATTAAGGGAGCAATGAGAGGCTTGATTTTTTAATGTGAGAGTTTGAATAGTATATGTCTTATCCTTTTTCGGTTGATTTAATGTGGGGACAAATTGAGACAACATGGTCTTTGCTTGCACAATAAAGGCAGAGGTTCGCCAAACGTCTCCTTAGTTTCTCTTCTTGAGAGAGGACCCTTGATTGTTCCAATTTCCATATGGGTAGGTGAGCCACCTGATCTGTCTGGGATTCGAGTAGTTGACTTTTTGGATAGGTTTTTAGAAGTGTCCTCTCAGCTCTCCTCTCCCTAATTTGACGGTCCATGGTAATACAGATTTTGATTAGAGATTCTAGAGTTTCAGGCATGTCTATTCGGGACAACTCATCTTTGAAGAATTCTGAGAGGCCCAGTCAGAATCTGTAGCCCACATCTGAAAATCTGCAACATATTCTTCCACAGGCCTCTTTCCCTGTTTCAGGGATCGTAAATTGTTTTCTGCTGTTAATTGTTTATTTTTATCCTCATACAAATTAGCCATAGCTGAGAAAAAAAATCATCTAAAGAGTTCAAAATTTGATCATTATCTTCAAAAAAACTATTTGCCCATGCTCATGGTTCTCCGGTTAAAAAGGAGATAGTGGTACAAACTTTTATTTTCTCGGTGTTGTATGTCCTGGGTTTCAGAGAATATATCACATAACAGGCATTTTTGAACTACCTAAATTCAGCCCTTTTTCCGGGAAAAGGACTTGGGTGGCTTAACTTGAGGTTCAGGGATCTCCCTGGTTTTGACAGAGAGGAGATCTTTAATTATCCCTTTCAGGGTGTAGCATTCTGTTTGTACCGAGGTTAATCCTTGGGCTAAGAAATCAACCCTTTGATTAAGTGTGGTTATTTGATTGGCAATTTCATTAGTATCCATTAAACCACTACTTAAAAAAATATATATATATATATTTTTTATTTATTAAGGCTTAAATAAACTGCATTATTCTAACTAATAACAATCAGTTTAGTTAGATATAAGGCTTCTAATGTGAAATATGTAGCTACTTAGTAGATTCAGCCCGATAGATATGAGTGAGCTAAAGTTAGTACATTGTAGCAGATACGTTTGAAACAGGTGGAGCAATTAGAATGAAGTGGAATGCTTCACTGAGAATTGCTTGGCATGCTAATAAAGAAATAGAGCTAATAATTAGATTTCATTAATCCTATAACATACCTGTTAAGTTTTATGGAAAGCAGGTATTATCAGACCAACAGACTTTGGACTCAGACATATCTAATAACCAGTGTTCAGAAAGTCTGTTAATTAGCTTTAGCTTCAGAGAGGTAGAAATCACTTTAGCTTTGAAGGCAGACCTTGGGGCCTAGTTATCAAGCCGTCAACCTCAAATACGCTGGAATTCCGCAGCGTATTTGTGGCGAGGCTGATTCGCCTTAGTTATCAAAGGCTACAGACCGGCAAAAGTAGAATTTTGTGACGTAAACTTCGATCCGCCGGACTCAGTCCGACACAGATCGATTCTTACGTCACTCCAGATGTTCCGCACACAAGTGCGGCACAATCTGAGTACTTTTGCTAGTTATCAAAAAACTAGCAGGTACGCTCGGCACTTTTCCGGCCCAGCGTACCTGGTTTTCAATCCGCCACCCTGGAGGCGGCGAATCCCATAGGAATCAATGGGAGTCTGACCATAGCGAAAGTACAAGTTCGCTGCTGCCAGATATCCCATTGATTCCTATGGGAGATGTCTGCACCTAACACCCTAACATGTACCCCGAGTCTAAACACCACTAATCTGTCCCCCTACACCGCCGCAACTAAATAAAGTTATTACCCCCTAAACCGCCGCTCCCGGAGCCCACCGACACTATAATAAATATGTTAACCCCTAAACCGCCGCTCCCGGAGCCCACCGCAAGCTACTCTATACATATTAACCCCTAAACCGCCGCTCCCGGAGCCCACCGCCACCTACATTATACCTAGTAACCCCTATCCTGCCCCCCCTATACCGCCGCCCTCTATAATAAAGTTATTAACCCCTATCCTGCCGATCCCGCACCTTGCCGCAACTAAAAAAATAGTTTAACCCCTAAACCGCCGCTCCCGGACCCCCGCAACCTATATTAAATTTATTAACCCCTATCCTGCCCCCCTACACCGTCGCCACCTATAATACATTTATTAACCCCTATCCTGCCCCCCCTACACCGCCGCCACTGTAATAAATTTATTAACCCCTAAACCTAAGTCTAACACTAACCCTAACACCCCCCTAACTTAAATATTAATTAAATAAATCTAAATAATATTTTTATTATGAACTAAATTAATCCTATTTAAAACTAAATACTTACCTTTAAAATAAACCCTAATATAGCTACAATATAAATAATAATTATATTGTAGCTATCTTAGGATTTATTTTTATTTTACAGATAACTTTCAATTTATTTTAACTAGGTACAATAGCTATTAAATAGTTATTAACTATTTAATAGCTTACCTAGCTAAAATAAAGAGAAATGTACCTGTAAAATAAAAACTAACCTGAGTTACAATTACACCTAACACTACACTATACTTAAATAAATTATTCCTATTTAAAACTAAATACTTACCTGTAAAATAAACCCTAAGATAGCTACAATGTAATTAATAATTACATTGTAGCTATCTTAGGATTTATATTTATTTTACAGGTAACTTTGTATTTATTTTAGCTAGTTAGAATAGTTATTAAATAGTTATTAACTATTTAATAACTACCTAGCTAAAAGAAATACAAAATTACCTGTAAAATAAATCCTAACCTAAGTTACAATTAAACCTAACACTACACTATCTTTAAATGAATTAAATAAATTAACTACAAATAACTACAATTAAATACAATTACATAAACTAACTAAAGTACAAAAAAAAAGCTAAGTTACAAAAAATAAAAAAAATAAGTTACAAACATTTTAAAAATATTACAACAATTTTAAGCTACTTACACCTAATCTAAGCCCCCTAATAAAATAACAAAGCCCCCCAAAATAAAAAAATGCCCTACCCTATTCTAAATTAAAAAAGTTCAAAGCTCTTTTACCTTACCAGCCCTTAAAAGGGCCTTTCTCCAACATTGGTGTGTCCGGTCCACGGCGTCATCCTTACTTGTGGGATATTCTCTTCCCCAACAGGAAATGGCAAAGAGTCCCAGCAAAGCTGGTCACATGATCCCTCCTAGGCTCCGCCCACCCAAGTCATTCTCTTTGCCGTTGCACAGGCAACATCTCCACGGAGATGGTTAAGAGTTTTTTGGTGTTTAAATGTAGTTTTTATTCTTCTATCAAGTGTTTGTTATTTTAAAATAGTGCTGGTATGTACTATTTACTCTGAAACAGAAAAGGATGAAGATTTCTGTTTGTAAGAGGAAGATGATTTTAGCAGACAGTAACTAAAATCGGTTGCTGTTTCCACATAGGACTGTTGAGATGAAGTAACTTCAGTTGGGGGAAACAGTTAGCAGACTTTTCTGCTTAAGGTATGACTAGCCATATTTCTAACAAGACTGTGTAATGCTGGAAGGCTGTCATTTCCCCTCATGGGGACCGGTAAGCCATTTTCTTAGTCAAAAACAAACAGAATAAAGGGCTTATTATGGGCTAAAAAACTGGTAGACATTTTTATGGGCTAAATCGATTGCTTTATTTGTGCATATTATTCAGATTTAGGCTAATAATTGGCATTTATAATCTTGGGGAACGTTTATAAAACGGCAGGCACTGTATTGGACACCTTTTTCAGTCAGGGGGCCTTTCTAGTCATAGACTGAGCCTCATTTTCGCGCCATTAATGCGCAGTTGTTTTTTGAGAGCAGGGCATGCAGATGCATGTGTGAGGATCTAAGAATCTCTGAAAAAGCTTTTAGAAGGCGTCATTTGGTATCGTATTCCCCTCAGGGCTTGGTTGGGTCTTAGCAAAGACTATATCTGGGACTGTATAGGGGTTAAATTGAAAAACGGCTCCGGTTCCGTTATTTTAAGGGTTAAAGCTCTGAAATTTGGTAATTTTTGAACAATTCCTTCATACTTTTTCACATATTTAGTAATAAAGTGTTTTCTGTTTGAAATTTAAAGTGACAGTAACGGTTTTATTTTAAAAGTTTTTTGTGCTTTGTTGACAAGTTTAAGCCTGTTTAACATGTCTATACCTTCAGATAAGCTATGTTCTATATGTATGAAAGCCAATGTGTCTCCCCATTTAAATTTATGTGATAATTGTGCCATAGCGTCCAAACAAAGTAAGGACAGTACTGCCACAAATAATGATATTGCCCAAGATGATTCCTCAAATGAGGGGAGTAAACATGATAGTACATCATCTCCTACTGTGTCTACACCAGTTTTGCCCATGCAGGAGGCCCCTAGTACATCTAGTGCGCCAATACTTATTACCATGCAACAATTAACGGCTGTAATGGATAACTCCATAGCAAATCTTTTATCCAAAATGCCTACTTATCAGAGAAAGCGCGATTGCTCTGTTTTAAACACTGAAGAGCAAGAGGACGCTGATGATAATTGTTCTGTCATACCCCCTCACACCAATCTGAAGGGGCCATGAGGGAGGTTTTGTCTGAGGGAGAAATTTCAGATTCAGGAAACATTTCTCATCAAGCTGAACCTGATGTTGTGACATTTAAATTTAAATTAGAACATCTCCGCGTACTGCTTAAGGAGGTGTTATCTACTCTGGATGATTGTGACAATTTGGTCATTCCAGAGAAATTATGCAAGATGGACAGGTTCCTAGAGGTTCCGGTTCCCCCCGACGCTTTTCCTATACCCAAGCGGGTGGCGGACTAAGGCCTAGATTTGGAGTTTGGCGGTAGAAGGGCTGTTAACGCTCCGCAGGCTTTTTTCTGGCCGCACCATAAAATTAACTCTGGTATCGAGAGTTCAAACAAATGCTGCGTTAGGCTCCAAAAAAGGAGCGTAGAGCATTTTTACCGCAAATGCAACTCTCGATACCAGAGTTGCTTACGGACGCGGCCAGCCTCAAAAACGTGCTCGTGCACGATTCTCCCATAGGAAACAATGGGGCTGTTTGAGCTGAAAAAAAACCTAACACCTGCAAAAAAGCAGCGTTCAGCTCCTAACGCAGCCCCATTGTTTCCTATGGGGAAACACTTCCTACGTCTGCACCTAACACCCTAACATGTACCCCGAGTCTAAACACCCCTACCCTTACACGTATTAACCCCTAATCTGCCGCCCCCGCTATCGCTGACCCCTGCATTATATTATTAACCCCTAATCTTCCGCTCCGTAAACCGCCGCAACTTACATTATCCCTATGTACCCCTAATCTGCTGCCCCTAACACCGCCGACCCCTGTATTATATTTATTAACCCCTAATCTGCCCCCCTCAACGTCGCCGACACCTGCCTACACTTATTAACCCCTAATCTGCCGAGCGGACCTGAGCGCTACTATAATAAAGTAATTAACCCCTAATCCGCCTCACTAACCCTATCATAAATAGTATTAACCCCTAATCTTCCCTCCCTAACATCGCCGACACCTAACTTCAATTATTAACCCCTAATCTGCCGACCGGACCTCACCGCTATTCTAATAAATGTATTAACCCCTAAAGCTAAGTCTAACCCTAACACTAACACCCCCCTAAGTTAAATATAATTTAAATCTAACGAAATTAATTAACTCTTATTAAATAACTTATTCCTATTTAAAGCTAAATACTTACCTGTAAAATAAATCCTAATATAGCTACAATATAAATTATAATTATATTGTAGCTATTTTAGGATTTATATTTATTTTACAGGCAACTTTGTAATTATTTTAACCAGGTACAATAGCTATTAAATAGTTAAGAACTATTTAATAGTTACCTAGTTAAAATAATTACAAAATTACCTGTAAAATAAATCCTAACCTAAGTTATAATTAAACCTAACACTACCCTATCAATAAATTAATTAAATAAACTACCTACAATTACCTACAATTAACCTAACACTACACTATCAATAAATAAATTAAATACAATTGCTACAAATAACTACAATTACATAAACTAACTAAAGTACAAAAAATAAAAAAGAACTAAGTTACAAAAAATAAAAAAATATTTACAAACATAAGAAAAATATTACAACAATTTTAAACTAATTACACCTACTCTAAGCCCCCTAATAAAATAACAAAGACCCCCAAAATAAAAAATTCCCTACCCTATTATAAATTAATAAATGTAAAAGCTCTTTTACCTTACCAGCCCTGAACAGGGCCCTTTGCGGGGCATGCCCCAAGAAAATCAGCTCTTTTGCCTGTAAAAAAAAACATACAATACCCCCCCCAACATTACAACCCACCACCCACATACCCCTAATCTAACCCAAACCCCCCTTAAATAAACCTAACACTAAGCCCCTGAAGATCTTCCTACCTTGTCTTCACCATCCAGGTATCACCGATCCGTCCTGGCATCCGGTGCTGAAGAGGTCCAGAAGAGGCTCCAAAGTCTTCCTCCTATCCGGCAAGAAGAGGACATCCGGACCGGCAAACATCTTCTCCAAGCGGCATCTTCGATCTTCTTGCATCCGGTGCGGAGCGGGTCCATCTTGAAGCAGCCGACGCGGATCCATCCTCTTCTTCCGTTGTCTCCCGACGAATGACGGTTCCTTTAAGGGACGTCATCCAAGATGGCGTCCCTTGAATTCCGATTGGCTGATAGGATTCTATCAGCCAATCGGAATTAAGGTAGGAATATTCTGATTGGCTGATGGAATCAGCCAATCAGAATCAAGTTCAATCCGATTGGCTGATCCAATCAGCCAATCAGATTGAGCTCGCATTCTATTGGCTGTTCCGATCAGCCAATAGAATGCGAGCTCAATCTGATTGGCTGATTGGATCAGCCAATAGGATTGAACTTGATTCTGATTGGCTGATTCCATCAGCCAATCAGAATTTTCCTACCTTAATTCCGATTGGCTGATAGAATCCTATCAGCCAATCGGAATTCAAGGGACGCCATCTTGGATGACGTCCCTTAAAGGAACCGTCATTCGTCGGGAGACAACGGAAGAAGAGGATGGATCCGCGTCGGCTGCTTCAAGATGGACCCGCTCCGCACCGGATGCAAGAAGATCGAAGATGCCGCTTGGAGAAGATGTTTGCCGGTCCGGATGTCCTCTTCTTGCCGGATAGGAGGAAGACTTTGGAGCCTCTTCTGGACCTCTTCAGCCACCGGATGATGGATTGCCAACCCCCGCTTGGGTTGGATGAAGATTTTGGAGCCAGGACGGATCGGTGATACCTGGATGGTGAAGACAAGGTAGGAAGATCTTCAGGGGCTTAGTGTTAGGTTTATTTAAGGGGGGTTTGGGTTAGATTAGGGGTATGTGGGTGGTGGGTTGTAATGTTGGGGGGGGGGTATTGTATGTTTTTTTTTACAGGCAAAAGAGCTGATTTTCTTGGGGCATGCCCCGCAAAGGGCCCTGTTCAGGGCTGGTAAGGTAAAAGAGCTTTTAAATTTATTAATTTAGAATAGGGTAGGGCATTTTGTTATTTTGGGGGTCTTTGTTATTTTATTAGGGGGCTTAGAGTAGGTGTAATTAGTTTAAAATTGTTGTAATATTTTTCTTATGTTTGTAAATATTTTTTTATTTTTTGTAACTTAGTTCTTTTTTATTTTTTGTACTTTAGTTAGTTTATGTAATTGTAGTTATTTGTAGCAATTGTATTTAATTTATTTATTGATAGTGTAGTGTTAGGTTTTATTGTAGGTAATTGTAGGTAGTTTATTTAATTAATTTATTGATAGGGTAGTGTTAGGTTTAATTATAACTTAGGTTAGGATTTATTTTACAGGTAAATTTGTTATTATTTTAACTAGGTAACTATTAAATAGTTCTTAACTATTTAATAGCTATTGTACCTGGTTAAAATAATTACAAAGTTGCCTGTAAAATAAATATTAATCCTAAAATAGCTATAATATAATTATAATTTATATTGTAGCTATATTAGGATTTATTTTACAGGTAAGTATTTAGCTTTAAATAGGAATAAGTTATTTAATAAGAGTTAATTTATTTCGTAAGATTTAAATTATATTTAAGTTAGGGGGGTGTTAGTGTTAGGGTTAGATTTAGCTTTAGGGGTTAATCCATTTATTATAGTAGCGGTGAGCTCCGGTCGTCAGATTAGGGGTTAATAATTGAAGTTAGGTGTCGGCGATGTTAGGGAGGGCAGATTAGGGGTTAATACTATTTATGATAGGGTTAGTGAGGCGGATTAGGGGTTAATAATTTTATTATAGTAGCACTCAGGTCCGCTCGGCAGATTAGGGGTTAATAAGTGTAGGCAGGTGTCGGCGACGTTGAGGGGGGCAGATTAGGGGTTAATAAATATAATATAGGGGTCGGCGGTGTTAGGGGCAGCAGATTAGGGGTACATAAGTATAACGTAGGTGGTGGTCGGCAGATTAGGGGTTAAAAAAAATTTAATCGAGTGGCGGCGATGTGGGGGGACCTCGGTTTAGGGGTACATAGGTAGTTTATGGGTGTTAGTGTACTTTAGAGCACAGTAGTTAAGAGCTTTATGAACCGGCGTTAGCCCAGAAAGCTCTTAACTCCTGCTATTTTCCTGCGGCTGGAGTTTTGTCGTTAGAGCTCTAACGCTCACTTCAGAAACGACTCTAAATACCGGAGTTAGAAAGATCCCATTGAAAAGATAGGATACGCAATTGACGTAAGGGGATCTGCGGTATGGAAAAGTCGCGGCTGAAAAGTGAGCGTTAGACCCTTTAATCACTGACTCCAAATACCGGCGGTAGCCTAAAACCAGCGTTAGGAGCCTCTAACGCTGGTTTTCACGGCTACCGCCAAACTCTAAATCTAGCCGATAGTAAATGAAGAGTGGGAAAAGCCCGGCATACCTTTTGTTCCTCCCCCTATATTTAAGAAATTATTTCCTATGGTCGACCCCAGAAAGGACTTATGGCAGACAGTCCCCAAGGTCGAGGGGGCAGTTTCTACTCTAAACAAACGCACTACTATTCCTATCGAAGATAGTTGTGCTTTCAAAGATCCTATGGATAAAAAATTGGAAGGTTTGCTTAAAAAGATTTTTGTACAGCAAGGCTACCTTCTACAACCAATTTCATGCATTGTTCCTGTCACTACGGCAGCGTGGTTCTGGTTCGAGGAACTAGAAAAGTCGCTCAGTAGAGAAACTCCATATGAGGAGGTTATGGACAGAGTTCACGCACTTAAATTGGCTAACTCTTTTATTTTAGATGGCGCTTTGCAATTAGCAAAATTAGCGGCGAAAAATTCAGGGTTTGCTATTGTGGCGCGCAGAGCGCTTTGGCTAAAGTCTTGGTCAGCGGATGTGTCATCCAAGACAAAATTGCTTAACATTCCTTTCAAAGGTAAAACTTTATTTGGACCTGATTTGAAAGAGATTATTTCAGACATCACTGGGGGAAAGGGCCACGCCCTTCCACAGGATAGGTCTTTTAAGGCTAAAAATAAACCTAATTTTCGTCCCTTTCGCAGAAATGGACCAGCCTCTAATTCTGCATCCTCTAAGCAAGAGGGTAATGCCTCACAACCCAAACCAGCCTGGAAACCAATGCAAGGCTGGAACAAGGGTAAGCAGGCCAAGAAGCCTGCCACTGCTAACAAAACAGCATGAAGGAGTAGCCCCCGATCCGGGACCGGATCTGGTGGGGGGCAGACTTTCTCTCTTTGCTCAGGCTTGGGCAAGAGATGTTCAGGATCCTTGGGCGCTAGAAATAGTTTCTCAAGGTTATCTCCTGGAATTCAAGGAACTACCCCCAAGGGGAAGGTTCCACAAGTCTCACTTATCCTCAAACCAAATAAAGAGACAGGCATTCTTACATTGTGTAGAAGACCTGTTAAAGATGGGAGTGATACACCCAGTTCCAATAAAGGAACAAGGAATGGGATTTTATTCCAATCTGTTCGTAGTTCCCAAAAAAGAGGGAACGTTCAGACCAATTTTGGATTTGAAGATCCTAAACAAATTTCTCAGGGTACCATCGTTCAAAATGGAAACCATTCGAATGATTCTACCCACCATCCAGGAAAGTCAATTTATGACTACCGTGGATCTAAAGGATGCGTACCTACATATCCCTATCCACAAGGAACATCATCAGTTCCTAAGGTTCGCTTTTCTGGACAAACATTACCAGTTTGTGGCTCTTCCATTCGGATTAGCCACTGCTCCAAGGATTTTCACAAAGGTGCTAGGGTCCCTTCTAGCGGTTCTAAGACCAAGGGGCATTGCAGTAGTACCTTACTTGGACGACATTCTAATACAAGCGTCGTCCCTGTCACAGGCAAAGGCTCATACGGACATCGTTCTAGCCTTTCTCACATCTCACAGATGGAAGGTGAACAAAGAAAAGAGTTCTCTGTCCCCGTCAACAAGAGTTCCCTTCTTGGGAACAATAATAGATTCCTTAGAAATGAGGATTTTTCTGACAGAGGTCAGAAAATCAAAACTTCTAAGCTCTTGTCAAGTGCTTCATTCTGTTCCTCGTCCTTCCATAGCGCAGTGCATGGAAGTAATAGGATTGATGGTTGCAACAATGGACATAGTTCCCTTTGCACGAATTCATCTAAGACCATTACAACTGTGCATGCTCAAACAGTGGAATGGGGATTATACAGACTTGTCTCCAATGATTCAAGTAGATCAAAAGACCAGAGATTCACTCCGTTGGTACCTGCCCCTGGACCATCTGTCTCAGGGAATGAGCTTCCGCAGGCCAGAGTGGGTCATTGTCACGACCGACGCCAGTTTAGTGGGCTGGGGTGCGGTCTGGGAATCCCTGAAAGCTCAGGGTCTATGGTCTCGGGAGGAGTCTCTTCTCCCGATAAACATTCTGAAACTGAGAGCGATATTCAATGCTCTCAGAGCTTGGCCTCAACTAGCAAAGGCCAAATTCATAAGGTTCCAATCAGACAACATGACGACTGTTGCTTATATCAATCATCAAGGGGGAACAAAGAGTTCCCTGGCGATGAAAGAAGTGACCAACATAATTCAATGGGCGGAGGATCACTCCTGCCACTTGTCTGCGATCCACATCCCAGGAGTGGAAAATTGGGAAGCGGATTTTCTGAGTCGTCAGACATTTCATCCGGGGGAGTGGGAACTCCATCCGGAAATCTTTGCCCAAATAACTCAATTATGGGGCATTCCAGACATGGATCTGATGGCGTCTCGTCAGAACTTCAAGGTTCCTTGCTACGGGTCCAGATCCAGGGATCCCAAGGCGACTCTAGTAGATGCACTAGTAGCACCTTGGACTTTCAACCTAGCTTACGTATTCCCACCGTTTCCTCTCATTCCCAGGCTGATAGCCAGGATCAATCAGGAGAGGGCCTCGGTGATCTTGATAGCTCCTGCGTGGCCACGCAGGACTTGGTATGCAGACCTGGTGAATATGTCATCGGCTCCACCATGGAAGCTACCTTTGAGACAGGACCTTCTTGTTCAAGGTCCATTCGAACACCCAAATCTGGTCTCCCTCCAACTGACGGCTTGGAGATTGAACGCTTGATTCTATCAAAGCGTGGGTTTTCAGATTCAGTGATAGATACTCTGGTTCAGGCCAGAAAACCTGTAACTAGAAAAATTTACCATAAAATATGGAAAAAATATATCTGTTGGTGTGAATCCAAAGGATTCCCATAGAATAAGATAAAAATTCCTAAGATTCTCTCCTTTCTTCAAGAAGGTTTGGAGAAAGGATTATCTGCAAGTTCTCTAAAGGGACAGATCTCTGCTTTATCGGTCTTACTACACAAAAGACTGGCAGCTGTGCCAGATGTTCAAGCTTTTGTTCAGGCTCTGGTTAGGATCAAACCTGTTTACAGACCTTTGACTCCTCCCTGGAGTCTAAATCTAGTTCTTTCTGTTCTTCAAGGGGTTCCGTTTGAACCCTTACATTCCATAGATATTAAGTTACTATCTTGGAAAGTTTTGTTTTTGGTTGCAATTTCTTCTGCTAGAAGAGTTTCAGAGTTATCTGCTCTGCAGTGTTCTCCTCCTTATCTGGTGTTCCATGCAGATAAGGTGGTTTTGCGTACTAAGCCTGATTTTCTTCCTAAAGTTGTTTCTAACAAAAATATTAACCAGGAGATAGTTGTACCTTCTTTGTGTCCGAATCCAGTTTCAAAGAAGGAACGTTTGTTACACAATTTGGACGTTGTCCGTGCTCTAAAGTTCTATTTAGAGGCTACTAAAGATTTCAGACAAACATCTTCATTGTTTGTTGTTTATTCTGGTAAAAGGAGAGGTCTAAAAGCGACTTCTACCTCTCTTTCCTTTTGGCTTAAAAGCATTATCCGATTGGCTTATGAGACTGCCGGACGGCAGCCTCCTGAAAGAATCACAGCTCACTCCACTAGGACTGTGGCTTCCACATGGGCCTTCAAGAACAAGGCTTCTGTTGACCAGATATGTAAGGCAGCGACTTGGTCTTCACTGCACACTTTTGCCAAATTTTACAAATTTGATACTTTTGCTTCTTCGGAGGCTATTTTTGGGAGAAAGGTTTTGCAAGCTGTGGTGCCTTCCGTTTAGGTGACCTGATTTGCTCCCTCCCTTCATCTGTGTCCTAAAGCTTTGGTATTGGTTCCCACAAGTAAGGATGACGCCGTGGACCGGACACACCAATGTTGGAGAAAACTGAATTTATGCTTACCTGATAAATTACTTTCTCCAACGGTGTGTCCGGTCCACGGCCCGCCCTGGTTTTTTAATCAGGTCTGATGAATTATTTTCTCTAACTACAGTCACCACGGTACCATATGGTTTCTCCTATATATATTTCCTCCTGTCCGTCGGTCGAATGACTGGGGTGGGCGGAGCCTAGGAGGGATCATGTGACCAGCTTTGCTGGGACTCTTTGCCATTTCCTGTTGGGGAAGAGAATATCCCACAAGTAAGGATGACGCCGTGGACCGGACACACCGTTGGAGAAAGTAATTTATCAGGTAAGCATAAATTCAGTTTTTGTGGGGGCATGCCCCAAAGAATTCAGCTCTTTTGCCTGTAAAAGAAAAATACAACCCCCCCAACATTAAAACCCACCACCCACATACCCCTAATCTAACCCAAACCCCCCTTAAAATAACCTAACACTAATCCCCTGAAGATCATCCTACCTTTAGTCGTCTTCACTATTTTTTTTATTTTTTGTAACTTAGCTTTTTTTTTTTGTACTTTAGTTAGTTTATGTAATTGTATTTAATTGTAGTTATTTGTAGTTAATTTATTTAATTCATTTAAAGATAGTGTAGTGTTAGGTTTAATTGTAACTTAGGTTAGGATTTATTTTACAGGTAAATTTCTCTTTATTTTAGCTAGGTAAGCTATTAAATAGTTAATAACTATTTAATAGCTATTGTACCTAGTTAAAATAAATTGAAAGTTACCTGTAAATAAAAATAAATCCTAAGATAGCTACAATATAATTATTATTTATATTGTAGCTATATTAGGGTTTATTTTAAAGGTAAGTATTTAGTTTTAAATAGGATTAATTTAGTTCATAATAGAAATATTATTTAGATTTATTTAATTAATATTTAAGTTAGGGGGGTGTTAGGGTTAGTGTTAGACTTAGGTTTAGTGGTTAATCATTTTCTTACAGTGGCGGCGGTGTAGTGGGGGGCAGGATAGGGGTTAATAAATTTATTATAGGTGGCGACGGTGTAGGGGGGGCAGGATAGGGGTTAATAAATTTAATATAGGTTGCGGCGGGGTCAGGGAGCGGCGGTTTAGGGGTTAAACTATTTATTTAGTTGCGGCGAGGTGCGGGATCAGCAGGATAGGGATTAATAACTTTATTATAGAGGGCGACTGTATAGGGGGAGCAGGATAGGGGTTACTAGGTATAATGTAGGTGGCAGCGGTGTCCGGGAGCGGCGGTTTAGGGGTTAATACATTTATAAGAGTTGTGGCGGGGTCTAGGAGCGGCGGTTTAGGGGTTAGTAACTTTATTGAGTTACGGGAGGCTCCGGGGGCGCCGGTATAGGGGGTAGAACAGTATAGTATAGTGTGGGTGCTTAGTGACAGGCTAGCAAGAAAGCTGTGAAAAAGCCGAAGAGCAGCGAGATCGAATGAGTGATAACTCTCACAGTCCGCTGCTCATCGCCCCGTACTTGGTGCGCAGCTTTTTGACAGCTTTTTTGATAACTTAGGCAAATTTTTGCAGGTCCGCGGCGGCGATGTGAGGCGAGCTTAGGCGGGCGTATTGGGCCGGCGAAGGCAGGAAAAGTAGACACGTTCATAACTAGGCCCCAGTGTCTGTATAAATGACAATACATAGAATGCAACAGTATAATACTTGCAGATAAGGCAGTCTTTACAAGAATATGAAGGGGTATACTTGCGGTATTAGCAGAGAGGAGCAAATACTTAGCGTGGAATGTTCGTCAGGTAAAGTTGCCTCTGTGTTACTGCTTTGATGAGAAGAGAAGAAAAGGAGAGCAGAGTCTGGTGATGATTTCCTTCTGATGCAGAGTTCACAAAACAGCTGACAGGTTGTATGTTGTTGAGGATCAGTGTGGCAGCTTAGAAGCTGTAGAGAGCTGATAGGCTGTGAGGTGAATTGGTTCAGCGTGAAAGGTAAGTAGTTGTAGCAGACTTCACAGAACTACCGAAGGCTTGAGAGGAGTTGCTAGGAAGTTGCCTTACACTTAGCAAAATTACTCAAGCAATGAGTTAGGAGTGAACTTGCCTTAAATAGGTTAAGTCTGGAGAGGGCTGGAAGTTGCAGTTAAAGGTACAGAGGTATATTACAGAGGCAGACACTCCAAGCAAAGATCTTAACTATCCCTCCTACTTCCCCTTCCCTCCCAGTAGTTCTTTGCCTCGTCGTCTATGAGATATAGCCAGAGATGTAGAGGTGCTCTGCAAGAGTCATTCAAATACTAACCCTCAATGAATAGTTCCTAGAAGAGAGGGTAAAGAATTAATCTCATATTTGAATGCAGGACTGGCAGACCTGAGGTCGCAGGGAAGTTCCTGAGCCTCCTCCTTTTAACATGATGTACTCCTATATGTGTCCTATGCCTGTCAGTTTCAGTGGAAAGACCTGTGTATTGGGATCTCTGGACTTACACACATGTAAATAGTTTTTATTTCCTACTAAGCAGGATAGCTTCCTGATGGAGGGATGTGTGGGCTATATATGCTTATACATTGAGACCACTTCCGGCTTTGTGGGCTAATGCCTGTACTAAGGAGGGGAACGCAGTGTGTTCTTTTATTACAGTGTATGCTGTCTTAGGGCTTTTCGAAACCGGTGCTTAGGCGGATTAGCCCTGTTACCATTTAGCTATGTCTCGGTCGAGAATTCCAGGACCTTGACACTCCCGCCACTACAATTAGCGCTTCTATGTCACTGTCTTTCTGTGGGCTGAAGTGAACATTTTTTTCTGCCGCTAGACAGCTTGGCGCAACTCCGCCTCTTCCTCCCGCAGTCCATCTAGGTAGCTGCAGTGCGACTGACCGCCGGATTTCTTAAACTGCTGCTTCAGGAGGTGGTGAGATTCTCCTAACCGGAGAACTTGGAGGACAAAGTGGGCAGTGAGGCTATTATCTCTCCGGTAATATGTTAGTGTGCCCTGTACTGTTATAACCCATATTAAACTTTAGGGGATAATTTTACCTTATAGTTCCTAGTGGAATTCTCTGGATAGCAGCAGGTTTCATTACTGGCATTTGGGATGTAAAGCTCAATCTGAAAGAGAAACATCTAAGATGCTTATTGATAAAAAAACAAATGTTTATTGTGTAAAGTGAACATTGTGTGTCCACCAGCTAAGCTCTGCAGCCCCTATTTAATGACTGTTCTACAGTCTCACTATGCTGCTCCTGGTACTCAAATTTCAGTAGCCTCCCCTGGCCCGATCCCTCAGTCTCTGATGATGGGCCCTACCAATCAGTATACTGGAGTTTGCCCATAGGAATCTCCTCCACACTTTCAATTCATGTATCCCAATTTACATAATAGTAGTGTAGGCACTCCTGCCCCTCTAACTCAGGGTGGCATGCACTCAATGCCTACAGACTTCATCTCGCAGCTCCAATATGCAGTGTTGGCGGCTTTGCCACGCGCAGGTAAGCGCAAATATTGTTCCTCGGAATCTAAAGCCAGTGATTCTGCTGGTTGGGCCTTCTGCCCGACAATTACAACCTTTGAATCCTTGTCTAGTACGGAGAGTGAACTTTCATCCTCAGATTCTCCTGTAGAGTCTGACAAGGAAGTTGAGGACGTTACATTCAGGTATAAATGGAACATCTCGGGGGGCGGAGCCAGCAGCAAGCATGAACGGCCGCACATCTTCAGAGCTCCAGAACTAACTGCTCTAAAATCGACCTAATATATGATCTTGCTATGCAATAAGCCTTATTTTGTTAGAGGATTACATGTTTGACTCCAAACCAGCATTTGGTGACCATTAATAGCTGTTGCATACATTTCGGAGTTGGGCTGAGACCGGAGAATTATTTTTCCACAACAGAGACGGCAGCCATTTTGTCACCTTCGCCGGACAATAATAATTATGGAAAACGCCCAGCAGTTTTTAGCTGAACTAAGCAAACTCCTAACCTCACACTATCTAAAATTCATTACAGTTTTAAACAGAGCTCTTGGCTACATAGAAGACACCGGAACTTCAGCAGAGGTTTATTTAAGCCCAGCAGATACAAGCACAGTTAGTGAGAAAACTCAGGGACTTCTGTTTCCACCATTCACTTTTGATACGGCAATAGCTAAGGAGGAGCGGTACCAAAAGGTTAAAGTGATCACAGAAGAGCTCCTTCTAATGAGCGCTACTACTAAGAGCCTAACCAGAGAGTATTTCACCCACAGAGTTAATCTAGGAGGGTTCGGAGATAAAGCTTCCCAGGTACCCCCAGAGCTGTTAAATGCTATGGGGTGGATCGCTGCTAACTTAGAAACTAAGCACAGGCTGAAAATCTCCTGCTTCCGTTTAAGAAGCCCTGCACGCCACAAAGATGATTTCCAAGTGTAACAATCTTATCTTCTACCCTGGTGGCGACAAGAGGATTATCTACAGTTTTTTGAGGACATTAGAGCTGGGGTAGGATAAACCAAACATGGCTCTTTTCTCTCAAGGAGGCTTGGAATTGGGGTGACATACTGATGATAATCCACTTTTGACCTTTATATTTATCTCATATGCCCCTGATGATAGCGTTCAGGCTTGAAACATGGAGGCTTCTAAACTTGACCTGGACTAATATTGTTTCTAGTAGCCCCTCATATGGGGTTTAATTTTCTCCTTTTTTACCCCCTACTATGTGATGGAGGATCATATCGTTTGTGCTTTAGTACTACACATATGTGAAATTGCTGACCTCTCATCCTAGTTGGAAAGTTACTTTACTTGCTATACTACATGCAAAAAGTTTGCTGTGTAATGTGCATTGTTATCTTAATCCTATATGTTGGTTCTAATGGCCATGTAGGTGTTTGTGCATCCTACTTAAAACAATCATTTTATAACTATATTAGCACTGTTCACTACTTAATTTGTTCTACACATCACAATGTTTGTGATGGGTCAATTTGCACACATGCTCTGTGTTTTATATAGTTTTAGCTGTCTTGAATAATGTTCTATGGATGTGTAGATAAATTATTTGAGCCATTTACATAAAAATATACCACATTGCGGAATTTAGACTTAAATTTATATATTTTGTTGGAAGATGTAATTACCATTTTCTACCACCGGAGGGGAGTAGAGGTTCAATTATACTCCATACTATATACTATATTTTTGTACACGTTTGGCTTAGCTTACTATCGCCTAGATTTAGAGTTTTGCGGCAAAAATGCGTTAGCTACGCGTGTTTTTTCCCCCCCCCGCACCTTTTAAACAACGCTGGTATTTAGAGTTCTCAGAAGGGCTGCGTAAGGCTCCAAAAAGGAGCGTACAGGCATATTTACCGTCACTGCAACTCTAAATACCAGCGTTGCTTACTGACGCAGCCAGCTTCAAAAATGTGCTTGTGCACGATTCCCCCATAGGAAACAATGGGGCAGTTTGAGCTGAAAAAAAAGCAGCGTTCAGCTCCTAACGCAGCTCCATTGTTTCCTATGGGGAAACACTTCCTAACATCCTAACATGTACCCCGAGTCTAAACACCCCTAACCTTACACTTATTAAACCCTAATCTGCCGACCCCGCTATCGCTGACCCCTGCATATTATTTTTAACCCCTAATCTGCTGCTCCGTACATCCCCGCAACCTACATTATCCCTATGTACCCCTAATCTGCTGCCGCTAACATCGCCGACCCCTACATAATATTTATTACTCCCTAATCTGCCCCCCCCATTGTCGCCGCTACCTACCTACAATTATTAACCCCTAATCTGCCGACCGGACCTCACCGCTACTATAATAAATGTATTAACCCCTAATCCGCCTCACTCCCGCCTCAAAAACCCTATAATAAATAGTATTAACCCCTAATCTGCCCTCCCTAACATCGCTGACACCTAACTTCAAGTATTAACCCCTAATCTGCTGACCGGACCTCGCCGCTACTCTAATAAATGTATTAACCCCTAAAGCTAAGTCTAACCCTAACACTAACACCCCCCCTAAGTTAAATATAATTTAAATCTAACGAAATAAAATAAATCTTATTAAATAAATTATTCCTATTTAAAGCTAAATACTTACCTGTAAAATAAACCCTAATATAGCTACAATATAAATAATAATTATATTGTAGCTATTTTAGGATTAATATTTATTTTACAGGCAACTTTGTATTTATTTTAACCAGGTACAATAGCTATTAAATAGTTAATAACTATTTAATAGTTACCTAGTTAAAATAATTACAAAATTACCTGTAAAATAAATCCTAACCTAAGTTACAATTAAACCTAACACTACACTATCAATAAATAAATTTAATAAACTATCTACAATTATCTACAACTAAATCAACTTAACTAAATTACAAAAAAACAAAACACTAAATTACAAAACACAAACAAACACTAAATTACAAAAAATAAAAAAAATTACAAGAATTTTAAACTAATTACACCTACTCTAAGCCCCCTAAAAAAATAACAAAGCCCCCCTAAATAAAAAAAATGCCCTACCCTATTCTAAAATAAATATTTTACAGCTCTTTTACCTTACCAGCCCTTAAAAGGGCCTTTTGCGGGGCATGCCCCAAAGAATTCTGCTCTTTTGCCTGTAAAAAAACATACAATACCCCCCCCCAACATTACAACCCACCACCCACATACTTAAAAAACCTAACACTAAGCCCCTGAAGATCTTCCTACCTTATCTTCACCACGCCGGGTATCACCGATCCGTCCAGAAGAGGCTCCGAAGTCTTCATCCTATCCGGCAAGAAGAGGTCCAGAAGAGGGTCCAAAGTCTTCATCCTATCCGGCAAGAAGAGGGCATCCGGACCGGTAGACATCTTCATCCAGACGGCATCTTCTATCTTCTTCCATTCGGCGCAGAGCGGGACCATCTTGAAGCAGCCGACGCGGATCCATCCTCTTCTAACGACGTCCTAAGTCCGAATGAAGGTTCCTTTAAATGACGTTATCCAAGATGGCGTCCCTCGAATTCCGATTGGCTGATAGGATTCTATCAGCCAATCGGAATTAAGGTAGGAAAAATTTGATTGGCTGATTGAATCAGCCAATCAGATTCAAGTTCAATCGGATTGGCTGATCCAATCAGCCAATCAGATTGAGCTCGCATTCTAAGAAGTTTGGACCGAATAGAACCAAACAAATTTCAAAAAAGTCTTAACCTGCCCCCTACCAGCCAAGCTGGAATAAGAACCGCACCTACATGCAAATTTGGGGAGCAGACTGTTAAAAGGCTTAATTGAATGAAGAAGAAAAAACTTCCAATTATAAACATGTTACTTGGGGAAGAATTCAGGACTCCATTCCTTAGTAAGAACAGAAAACTAATATAAGCTTAAAGTATTAGTCTTAGAACTCAATCTTAAAGCCCATAGTAACAGTTAAAGAATTGAATCCAATTATGAACCAAATAATTGATTATCTTGGAAAAAAGAAATATGGATTTTAGAAATCAAATTAGCATTACAAGATTGAAATCACAAAGTTCTTCTAGCTAAAATAGCTAAAGACATAGATTAAACCTCATTTGCGAAAATATTTAATAAAATGACAACACAAATGAAATTATTAGCATGTTAATTTAACCTCTTAAGGACATATGACGGAATTTTTCCGTCATAAAACAATTGAGCAAACAGAAAGCTGTGTCCTTAAAGGGTTAAGTTAAAGGACCAGTCAACATACTGGACTTGCACAATCAACAAATGCAAGAAAACAAGACAATGCAAAAGCACTTAGTCTGAACTCCAGATGAGTAGTAGATTTTGTCCTTTTACCAATGCTAAACAAATCATAATCCGATATTTGATCTTAAAGTATCCAACCAGAAAGATGAAGCAATTGCAACATCAGCCAAATAAATTACAGGTCTAAGAAAAGTACCTGAAAATAATTTTCCTTAAATAAGATACAACCATCTGAAGGAAAAAAATAAATACTATTTGCTATAAGAATAATAGTATATTTAGCAGGAGTAGAGATAGCCCCATTAACTTGGTTAATCTTCCTCAAAACTGAAAACTAACTGCCGGCAAAGAATACAATTTAAAAACCTTAAAGAAGGACTAAAAGAAAATTCTCAGCCTATTCCATTCCCTAGTATCAGGAACTGGAAAAAAACCTCTGAAGAAACCACAGAAGATAAATAAGCAGAATTAAAATGTTAGCTAGTCTTTAAAATCAAAAGAACTAGTTACTTCAATATCCAAAATAATCAACACCTTTTGAACAAAGAACAAATGTACTCTATTAAAAAATAAAAAAGTAGATTTGTTAGTGTCAATATCTGATGAAGAAAAAATTCTGAATGAGAAAAAAACACCATCAGAGAAGGATAATTCAGTATGTTGTTGGTCATTTTGAAACTTCATCAACTAAAAAGGAAGTTTGAAAAAGACCTAAAAATTTTATTAGAAGGCGGGATGTCAGACAAAGCCTTTAAAATAGAATCAGAAAAATATTCTTATAAATTTTCTAAGTATATCTTGTACGTAAGATGTAAAAAGAATAGCAATACATAAAGCATAAATACTAATGGATTCTGCATGTAAAAGTTTATCATGATAACTTATTACAAACCATAGCTAAAGATAAACATTCATAACATTTAAAATAAATGAACTTAGCTTTGGTAGGACTGATCTCAGTCAACAGGAATCCCTCAGCATGTTTTGAAACAGGAACAGTGTACGAAAAATCTTGCAATATGTAATAGAAAAAAACAACATATAAAGCAAAATTATCAAATGCCTTAAATGACAGTTTCAGGAATGGGAAAAAAATGCAAAATAACAAACTTCTAGTAACCAGAAGCAATAAAAAAATGAAACTTAAATAATGTGAGAAAAAAGTGGAACAAAAAAGACGCCCACATTTTTGGCGCCAAGTATGACGCCCACATTATTGGCGCCAAGTACAACGCCCATATTTTTTGGCGCCAAGTATGACACCACATCCTCTGACGCCGAAACCAACGCCCACATTTTTTGGCGCAAAAAATCATCTGAATACACATGCGTCCAAAAAAAGGCCAGTAACTGAATACAACTTCCGGCGTCAACTACGGCACCGGAAATGACAAAATTTTGCGTCAAAAAAGTTCGCGCCAAGAATGACGCAATAAAATGAAGCATTTTCTGCCCCCCGCGAGCCTAACAGCCCGCAGGGAAAAATAGTCAATTGAAAATTTTCAAGGTAAGAAAAAATATTTATTCATATGCATTATCCCAAATAATGAAACTGACAGTCTGAATAAAGGAAAACTGATTATCCTGAATCATGGCAAATATAAGTTTAAAGACATATATTTAGAACTTTACATATAAAGTGCCCAACCATAGCTTAGAGTGTCACAAAAAATAAGACGTACTTACCCCAGGACACTCATCTACATATAGTAGATAGCCAAACCAGTACTGTAACGAGAATCAGTAGAGGTAATGGTATATATGAGTATATCGTCGATCTGAAAAGGGAGGTAGGAGAAGAAATCTCTACGACCGATAACAGAGAACCTATGAAATAGATCCCCTAGAGAAAGACCATTGTATTCAAATAGGCAATACTCTCTTCACATCCCTCTGACATTCACTGCACTCTGAGAGGAAAACCGGGCTTCAACCTGCTGCGAAGCGCATATCAACGTAGAATCTAGCACAAACTTACTTCACCACCTCCATGGGAGGCAAAGTTTGTAAAACTGAATTGTGGGTGTTGTGAGGGGTGTATTTATAAGCATTTTGAGGTTTGGGAAACTTTGCCCCTCCTGGTAGGAATGTATATCCCATACGTCACTAGCTCATGGACTCTTGCTAATTACATGAAAGAAATACATTTAAAAGTACAGTTACACTCATCATAACAAATATTTCTTAAATAATTGCAATAAATAGTTATAAAGGCTCAAAGATGTGAGATGTCATGTGTTGGGGGAAAAAGTGTTTTTACATATGTATAAAAGTGTTTTTACATATTTCTATACATATGTGTTTTTATATATATATATATATATATATATATATATATATATATATATATATATATACAAATATCCAAACAGGTGCACTCACTGTGACATAAGGCATCCGCCGGGGTGCTGCGTAGAAAACATATAGCAATATCCGTTCAACCCCTAAAGGTAGAGAAACGCTTCACTCTCCGGTCTATTCAAAAATCCTTTATTAGGTATCCAGCATCAAATGACAAATCTCCCAAACGTTTCGATACCAATTGGTATCTTTATCAATGGGTAATCAGAACATATCTATCCCAAAAGAAGGTTCCTAATACTAACCACAAACCACTCACCTATATACACCTGTAAAGCGTCCCTGTCACTTCCGGTGTATCAGAAGCCGCCCCACCACGCGCATGCGTCCAGGAGTTAGCTAACCGCATGGCTAATTAGCACATTCAGTCACGTAATGACGTTTGCGCTCCAACCGCGCATAGTTACTCCTGCTAATGCGCATGTCCGGGTGGCCGGAGTTCCGATGACACCGGACTAACTATTACAAGTATAACTACTCTAAAGTGCAAAAACTAATTATACCAAATTAAAATCTATAAAAATATTATAACTACCTGAGTTCTCAAAACAGACTTTGTTCCTTATATTTACAACATCTTAATGTATTAATAAGATACTTTGCATCTTTATATACAGTTTGCTAAGCTAATCACTGCCCCTTTATTATCCTATCCATAATCTCCAAAATGTCTATTTACTGGATAAAGTATGTTATATTACAATTATCAATAAAACATATAGCTTCTATGCCAATTGGAGTGCAGTAAGAAACTTTGTTATGGCCACCGCAATACACTGAACACCATACTTTCAGAGACTTTGTGAACACATATATTCTGGACCAGTCTATCTTCCTAGATGTTGATGACCTAGACTGATAAATCATGGACATCTCACTTAAAGGAAGACACCAAAGTCCATCTGTACATTCAGACCCTTAGGGGCCACTGTGTCCAGACGATAAATCCAGGAGGTCTCAACTTGGAGTAGTTTCGTGTTCCTATCTCCTCCCCTTCGTAAGGGGGGCACATGATCAATAAGCATAGTCCTTAAACTAGCCGCTGTGTGCCCAGCTTGGAGAAAATGTCTGGCAACCGGTTGATCAGATGTTTTCTTGTCTATCGCTTGTCTAATCGCATGGCGATGATTGGCCATCCTCTCACGAAATGTAGTTGAGGTCTTCCCCACATAGACCAGCGAACATGCACACATTAGTATGTATACAACATACGTACTCATACATGACAATCTGTGCAAAATCTTGTATTTTCTCCCAGTGTGTGGGTGGTGAAAGAACATCCCTGTTAGCATACTATTGTACATAGTGCAATCCCCACATCTATAGCAGCCAACTTTTTTCCTGTTATCCAGCCATGTACTTTTTTCATAGCACTTCACAGGGTCATTATGGACCAGTAGATCCTTCAAATTGGGTGCTCTCTTATAAGCCATCCGTGGGGCTGATGTGTGCAGGAATGGTAGTGATTTGTCAGTATTAATAATGTCCCAGTTCTTCTTGACAGACTCAGACAATATCTTGGACACGGGGTTGAACGTGGTTACAAAGTTAATGATATCGCTATTGTTTTCCACCTTATCAGTAGGATCATGTGGTTGTAGCAGAGATACTTGATCATCCCGGGCCAGGTTGGTTTGCACCTGTGTTATCAAATTTCATGTGCCCCCCTTACGAAGGGGAGGAGATAGGAACACGAAACTACTCCAAGTTGAGACCTCCTGGATTTATCGTCTGGACACAGTGGCCCGTAAGGGTCTGAATGTACAGATGGACTTTGGTGTCTTCCTTTAAGTGAGATGTCCATGATTTATCAGTCTAGGTCATCAACATCTAGGAAGATAGACTGGTCCAGAATATATGTGTTCACAAAGTCTCTGAAAGTATGGTGTTCAGTGTATTGCGGTGGCCATAACAAAGTTTCTTACTGCACTCCAATTGGCATAGAAGCTATATGTTTTATTGATAATTGTAATATAACATACTTTATCCAGTAAATAGACATTTTGGAGATTATGGATAGGATAATAAAGGGGCAGTGATTAGCTTAGCAAACTGTATATAAAGATGCAAAGTATCTTATTAATACATTAAGATGTTGTAAATATAAGGAACAAAGTCTGTTTTGAGAACTCAGGTAGTTATAATATTTTTATAGATTTTAATTTGGTATAGTTAGTTTTTGCACTTTAGAGTAGTTATACTTGTAATAGTTAGTCCGGTGTCATCGGAACTCCGGCCACCCGGACATGCGCATTAGCAGGAGTAACTATGCGCGGTTGGAGCGCAAACGTCATTACGTGACTGAATATGCTAATTAGCCATGCGGTTAGCTAACTCCTGGACGCATGCACGTGGTGGGGCGGCTTCTGATACACCGGAAGTGACAGGGACGCTTTACAGGTGTATATAGGTGAGTGGTTTGTGGTTAGTATTAGGAACCTTCTTTTGGGATAGATATGTTCTGATTACCCATTGATAAAGATACCAATTGGTATCAAAACGTTTGGGAGATTTGTCATTTGATGCTGGATACCTAATAAAGGATTTTTGAATAGACCGGAGAGTGAAGCGTTTCTCTACCTTTAGGGGTTGAACGGATATTGCTATATATATATATATATATATATATATATATATTGTCCAGGTAAAGGACAGCACTATCTGACACAATTCAGCTGCCAAGGTGCACTGCAAACCAAATCCGTATCCTCTCCAAGAACGCAGGCACTCACTGGTCTTTAGAATATAATCCTTTTATTAATCCATTAAGACAATTAAAATACCATGACGTTTCGGTACATCGTTGTACCTTTATCAAATGTGATAAAAATAGATATTAAAAGCTTCATAGTTAACTTACCCCAAACCGCCACCTAAATACTGTTTGAGTACATCACATGCCGCCAATTCTCCGTGAGTAAAATCGGCGTCTGACGTCATCAGGATGCGTTGAGCTATGCGCCCTGTGAGATCGTGGAGCCGAAGTTGCCATGGCAACATGTAATCAAAACACGGTTCTTCCGGCCACAATGTGATAACTCAATACATTTATGCCATTGCCTAATAGGTATGACACCGCATATACATAATATTAGAAATCTCCATACTTATAGCATAAGGGTAAAAAGTACCCCAAACATCTGCAATAGTGAACAAAGAATCCGTATAGCGGCGCAATACATAAGACAAAAGACAAATTAAAAACAATGTGTATATACATGTGCATCTGTACAACATTACATTCACATCGCAAAAAACCTGTAATGCCTATGATGTCATAATGACAGTAAACAGTGTCTAGTTACATATAGGGTGAAAAATACCGGTCTACATTCATGCCTACTAGTTATATGGTAGAAACTTAGGAACAATATGTGAGGGCCATTCTGTATCTTGATGAGAGTCCCTTGTACATTTGCAAGAAGGATATATTTACTGATATCTTGTTACAAAGAAAAGTAATGTTTAATAGAAAGGGCTAAAGTCCAGAGAGGTATTGAGGCCATATGGAGAGATGGTATTCAGCCTGTAGATCCACTTGGTTTTGCATTGTAGCAAAAGATTTCCTCTGTCACCTCCTCTCAGAAGGGGGGGCACATGGTCTATAAGCATTGTGCGTAAACTAGAGACCGCATGTTTATGTTGGATACAATGCCTAGCTACTGGCTGTTCCGATTCGCCAGTGCGAAGGGCCTCCCGTATCGCACATCGATGATTTGCCATGCGTTCGCGAAAGATTGTTACAGTTTTGCCGATATAGACACTGGAACATGGGCAAATGATCATGTACACTACATATATGCTGGTGCATGTAAGACGATGCCTAATGTCGAACCTTTGGTTGCTGTGAGGGTGCTGAAAGGAATTGCCCCTAAGCATACCATTGCAGGTAACACATCCTGAGCAGGGAAAGCTGCCCATCTTCATAGGTTTAAGCCAGGTATCCTTTTTATAGTTTCTTATCGGATCTGATTTAACAAGTATATCCCTTAGGTTATTTGCTCTTCGGTATGCTATTCTGGGGCAGCAACCCTTCCAAATGGTAGTGTAGGATCACAGCCTACCATTGGCCAGTGTCTCCGGACCGCCTCAGTGAGGTGTCTTGAATCTGGTGTATATGTGGTAACCATGTTGATCTGTTCAGGATCTGACTTCTTTGTCAGTTGCCTCTTTCCCAACTTGGTAGGATCCATGAGGTCATCCCGTGCCTTCTTAACCATCTCTTTTGTATAGCCTCTTTCCACTAATTTGGCATCCATTTCATTCAGTTGTTGTTGCAACATAGGCAACTCACTATT
Organism: Bombina bombina; assembly: GCF_027579735.1. Lineage (NCBI taxonomy): Eukaryota > Metazoa > Chordata > Amphibia > Anura > Bombinatoridae > Bombina > Bombina bombina. The sequence continues at coordinate 1,361,889,461 of NC_069499.1, forward strand.
GTTCCTGATGACACAAGTGAGTTGGGAGGTGAGAATCCCCTTCTTTTGATGCAGAGGGTGAAAACTCCTCGCATCCAACAAGGAATTGCGGTCAGTTGGTTTAGTGTAAAGAGAGGTGCCAAATCGAGTTGTACCCTCTGCATCAACCTTGAAAATATTGAGATCCAAGAAATGCACAGATACTGTGCTGTATTCCAATTTAAATCTAATCGGACTGGCCATGGTGTTCAAATGTGACAACCACTTAAGTAATGCTGATTCACCTCCTCTCCACACCAAAAACACATCGTCAATATAGCGTGTGTAATACATGATGCTACTATTTTCATGTGGCCGCATCAATGTACGCTCATACCACGCCATGTAGAGATTCGCATAAGTGGGTGCCACATTCGAACCCATGGCTGTACCGGCTATTTGTAAGAAGTAGTCATTTTCAAATTTGAAATAATTCTTCTCAAGGCAATACGTCAGCATCTCACAGAGAAATTCAATAGGTGGACCATGGTAAAATATATTGCCAGTCACCATGGACCTGACAGCCTCCACACCCTCATAATGAGGTATAACCGTGTAGAGGCTGTCAACATCCATAGTGACCAGCATGTCATCATCACGCAAATCAACATATCCCTTGAGGACACGGATCATATCTGGAGAGTCCTTTAAATAGGATTCAGTATGCTTAACAACATGCTGGAGGTGCGAGTCAATGTATATGGCCAAACTGGATAATATCGATCCCCTGGCAGACACAATCGGTCTGCCAGGTAGATTTTGTAAGGTTTTATGCAGCTTTGGCAGTAAATAGAGCACAGGTACCTTTGGATGATCAGTGACAAGAAATGTAAGCTCTTGTTCACTGAGTATGCCTGCCTCAAAGCCATTCTGCAAAAATCTATCAATAACCCTTTTGTATGTTAATGTAGGGTTACTAGATAATTTCCTGTAGGTATGACCGTCATTTAACTGTCTAAGTGCCTCATTTCTATAATCTGTGTAATCTAAAATGACAACAGATCCCCCCTTATCCGCTGGGCGGATAATGATAGATGTGTCATTTTTCAGGTCTATCAGTGCCTGTGATTCAGATTTACTCATGTTGGAATATATCTTTTGTCGTGGTATCTGTTTGATGTCATGGCTCAGAGCCTGTGTGTATCCTCTGATAGAGTTGTGTGTATTTGCAGGTTCAAAAGTGGATTTCTTTTTAAATGGGGTGGGGACATATGTGTCATTTCTAAAATGATCTCTTAGTTTCAGCTGCCTTTGTAGTTTATGTACATCCACCAGCATATCAAAAGAATCTGTTTTGGGTGTCGGTATGAATGATAGACCCCGATTTAGCAGGGATATTTCTGCTTCACTTAGGTGTCTATTACTAAGATTAAATATAATATCTACTTTTTCCTTGCTGGTGGTTTTTTTGTAGCCCCCCCCTTCTGATCTTTCTTCCCTCTCTTCTCTTCTTACATTGGGAATAGTTGGTGGTTTTGCTGCTGAACGTGTCGCCACTCCTAAAAAAGATTGTGGATGTTCGATACTGTCAGCATTAACCTCACTAGAGGTGGTACCTTCTGGGCCTGAGGAATCTCCGCCACTGCTATCTACTATACTTAGTGTATTTCTGGGGCGCAAGTTACGACGCCGTCTATTATATGTAGTGTCATCTTTTCCATGCAGCCATTTATATACACGTTTTTCCCTATAATCAGATTCTACACTATTAAGTTTTTTATTTTTGAATGCAATGAGATCACTGCTGTACTTACTGACTAGACCATCCAGTTTGGTAACCCAGTCCTGACTCTTATCCTCTAGCAGGATGTGCATACTATTTTGTTTAATAATTTCAGTTTCAGTTTTAATCTTATTCTCCAACCTAGTGACCTCCTCTATCACCAACAGTATAAGGTCATAGGAGCACTTGTTTAATAAGGAGCACCACCTCCTACAGAATTCAACATTATTACGACCTACGGTAGGTATATTTTTTACACTAAATCCCCTAGGGATATATTTCTTCCTATGATACCCAGACAGAAAAACTGCATGTAGATGATAATCTATTTGTTTCCTCCTTAAATTCAACAATTTATGGTAAATGTTAATAGGGGTGTCACCCCCCAACTCACTCAGTTCATCACTAATTCTGATCCTCTCTGCGTCATCATCCGTAAAGGCCAATGGTTCTGTATTGAAGTCTTCATCATGATAGAGATTATCAAAATGTGCTGATTCAGCCATCTTTAACAGAAGTTAACAGTTAGTGCATAAATAGCAGGTGCATAAGTAGTAAGCCGGTAATTGTAGTATCACATATAGATAAATATAAAGTAATGTGTAAACGATACACCTCCAATTATTTTAATTAAAAACAGGTAAAAGTTAGATATGAAATTTCCAATATCACTGTTAGCATATCCTTGTATCAATTGTACAACGTCCACAGTTCATGTGTGTATAAACAATCGGAGTGCTTATCCCAAATGCAAAAGCATGAATATTGTCCAGGTAAAGGACAGCACTATCTTACACAATTCAGCTGCCAAGGTGCACTGCAAACCAAATCCGTATCCTCTCCAAGAACGCAGGCACTCACTGGTCTTTAGAATATAATCCTTTTATTAATCCATTAAGACAATTAAAATACCATGACGTTTCGGTACATCATTGTACCTTTATCAAATGTGACAAAAATAGATATTAAAAGCTTCATAGTTAACTTACCCCAAACCGCCACCTAAATACTGTTTGAGTACATCACATGCCGCCAATTCTCCGTGAGTAAAATCGGCGTCTGACGTTCATCAGGATGCGTTGAGCTATGCGCCCTGTGAGATCGTGGAGCCGAAGTTGCCATGGCAACATGTAATCAAAGCACGGTTCTTCCGGCCACAATGTGATAACTCAATACATTTATGCCATTGCCTAATAGGTATGACACCGCATATACATAATATTAGAAATCTCCATACTTATTGCATAAGGGTACAAAGTACCCCAAACATCTGCAATAGTGAACAAATAATCTGTATAGCGGCGCAATATATAAGACAAAAGACAAATTAAAAACAACATGTATATACATGTGCATCTGTTCAACATTACATTCACATCGCAATATGTAAAAGACCTGTAATGCCTATGATGTCATAATGACAGTAAACAGTGTCTAGTTACATATAGGGTGAAAAATACCAGTCTTCATCCTATCCGGCAAGAAGAGGGCATCCGGACCGGTAGACATCTTCATCCAGACGGCATCTTCTATCTTCTTCCATCCGGCACGGAGCGGGACCATCTTGAAGCAGCCGACGCGGATCCATCCTCTTCTAACGACGTCCTAAGTCCGAATGAAGGTTCCTTTAAATGACGTTATCCAAGATGGCGTCCCTCGAATTCTGATTGGCTGATAGGATTCTATCAGCCAATCGGAATTAAGGTAGGAAAAATCTGATTGGCTGATTGAATCAGCCAATCAGATTCAAGTTCAATCGGATTGGCTGATCCAATCAGCCAATCAGATTGAGCTCGCATTCTAAGAAGTTTGGACCGAATAGAACCAAACAAATTTCAAAAAAGTCTTAACCTGCCCCCTACCAGCCAAGCTGGAATAAGAACCGCACCTACATGCAAATTTGGGGAGCAGACTGTTAAAAGGCTTAATTGAATGATGAAAAAAAAACTTCCAATTATAAACATGTTACTTGGGGAAGAATTCAGGACTCCATTCCTTAGTAAGAACAGAAAACTAATATAAGCTTAAAGTATTAGTCTTAGAACTCAATCTTAAAGCCCATAGTAACAGTTAAAGAATTGAATCCAATTATGAACCAAATAATTGATTATCTTGGAAAAAAGAAATATGGATTTTAGAAATCAAATTAGCATTACAAGATTGAAATCACAAAGTTCTTCTAGCTAAAATAGCTAAAGACATAGATTAAACCTCATTTGCGAAAATATTTAATAAAATGACAACACAAATGAAATTATTAGCATGTTAATTTAAGTTAAAGGACCAGTCAACATACTGGACTTGCACAATCAACAAATGCAAGAAAACAAGACAATGCAAAAGCACTTAGTCTGAACTCCAGATGAGTAGTAGATTTTGTCCTTTTACCAATGCTAAACAAATCATAATCCGATATTTGATCTTAAAGTATCCAACCAGAAAGATGAAGCAATTGCAACATCAGCCATATAAATTACAGGTCTAAGAAAAGTATCTGAAAATAATTTTCCTTAAATAAGATACAACCATCTGAAGGAAAAAAATAAATACTATTTGCTATAAGAATAATAGTATATTTAGCAGGAGTAGAGATAGCCCCATTAACTTGGGGAATCTTCCTCAAAACTGAAAACTAACTGCCGGCAAAGAATACAATTTAAAAACCTTAAAGAAGGACTAAAAGAAAATTCTCAGCCTATTCCATTCCCTAGTATCAGGAACTGGAAAAAAACCTCTGAAGAAACCACAGAAGATAAATAAGCAGAATTTAAATGATAGCTAGTCTTTAAAATCAAAAGAACTAGTTACTTCAATATCCAAAATAATCAACACCTTTTGAACAAAGAACAAATGTACTCTATTAAAAAATAAAAAAGTAGATTTGTTAGTGTCAATATCTCATGAAGAAAAAATTCTGAATGAGAAAAAAACACCATCAGAGAAGGATAATTCAGTATGTTGTTGGTCATTTTGAAACTTCATCAACTAAAAAGGAAGTTTGAAAAAGACCTAAAAATTTTATTAGAAGGCGGGATGTCAGACAAAGCCTTTAAAATAGAATCAGAAAAATATTCTTATACATTTTCTAAGTATATCTTGTACGTAAGATGTAAAAAGAATAGCAATACATAAAGCATAAATACTAATGGATTCTGCATGTAAAAGTTTATCATGATAACTTATTACAAACCATAGCTAAAGATAAACATTCATAACATTTAAAATAAATGAACTTAGCTTTGGTAGGACTGATCTCAGTCAACAGGAATCCCTCAGCATGTTTTGAAACAGGAACAGTGTACGAAAAATCTTGCAATATGTAATAGAAAAAAACAACATATAAAGCAAAATTATCAAATGCCTTAAATGACAGTTTCAGGAATGGGAAAAAAATGCAAAATAACAAACTTCTAGTAACCAGAAGCAATAAAAAAATGAAACTTAAATAATGTGAGAAAAAAGTGGAACAAAAAAGACGCCCACATTTTTGGCGCCAAGTATGACGCCCACATTATTGGCGCCAAGTACAACGCCCATATTTTTTGGCGCCAAGTATGACACCACATCCTCTGACGCCGAAACCAACGCCCACATTTTTTGGCGCAAAAAATCATCTGAATACACATGCGTCCAAAAAAAGGCCAGTAACTGAATACAACTTCCGGCGTCAACTACGGCACCGGAAATGACAGAATTTTGCGTCAAAAAAGTTCGCGCCAAGAATGACGCAATAAAATGAAGCATTTTCTGCCCCCGCGAGCCTAACAGCCCGCAGGGAAAAATAGTCAATTGAAAATTTTCAAGGTAAGAAAAAATATTTATTAATATGCATTATCCCAAATAATGAAACTGACAGTCTGAATAAAGGAAAACTGATTATCCTGAATCATGGCAAATATAAGTTTAAAGACATATATTTAGAACTTTACATATAAAGTGCCCAACCATAGCTTAGAGTGTCACAAAAAATAAGACGTACTTACCCCAGGACACTCATCTACATATAGTAGATAGCCAAACCAGTACTGTAACGAGAATCAGTAGAGGTAATGGTATATATGAGTATATCGTCGATCTGAAAAGGGAGGTAGGAGAAGAAATCTCTACGACCGATAACAGAGAACCTATGAAATAGATCCCCTAGAGGAAGACCATTGTATTCAAATAGGCAATACTCTCTTCACATCCCTCTGACATTCACTGCACTCTGAGAGGAAAACCGGGCTTCAACCTGCTGCGAAGCGCATATCAACGTAGAATCTAGCACAAACTTACTTCACCACCTCCATGGGAGGCAAAGTTTGTAAAACTGAATTGTGGGTGTTGTGAGGGGTGTATTTATAAGCATTTTGAGGTTTGGGAAACTTTGCCCCTCCTGGTAGGAATGTATATCCCATACGTCACTAGCTCATGGACTCTTGCTAATTACATGAAAGAAATACATTTAAAAGTACAGTTACACTCATCATAACAAATATTTCTTAAATAATTGCAATAAATAGTTATAAAGGCTCAAAGATGTGAGATGTCATGTGTTGGGGGAAAAAGTGTTTTTACATATGTATAAAAGTGTTTTTACATATTTCTATACATATGTGTTTTTATATATATATATATATATATATATATATATATATATATATACAAATATCCAAACAGGTGCACTCACTGTGACATAAGGCATCCGCCGGGGTGCTGCGTAGAAAACATATAGCAATATCCGTTCAACCCCTAAAGGTAGAGAAACGCTTCACTCTCCGGTCTATTCAAAAATCCTTTATTAGGTATCCAGCATCAAATGACAAATCTCCCAAACGTTTCGATACCAATTGGTATCTTTATCAATGGGTAATCAGAACATATCTATCCCAAAAGAAGGTTCCTAATATTAACCACAAACCACTCACCTATATACACCTGTAAAGCGTCCCTGTCACTTCCGGTGTATCAGAAGCCGCCCCACCACGCGCATGCGTCCAGGAGTTAGCTAACCGCATGGCTAATTAGCATATTCAGTCACGTAATGACGTTTGCGCTCCAACCGCGCATAGTTACTCCTGCTAATGCGCATGTCCGGGTGGCCGGAGTTCCGATGACACCGGACTAACTATTACAAGTATAACTACTCTAAAGTGCAAAAACTAACTATACCAAATTAAAATCTATAAAAATATTATAACTACCTGAGTTCTCAAAACAGACTTTGTTCCTTATATTTACAACATCTTAATGTATTAATAAGATACTTTGCATCTTTATATACAGTTTGCTAAGCTAATCACTGCCCCTTTATTATCCTATCCATAATCTCCAAAATGTCTATTTACTGGATAAAGTATGTTATATTACAATTATCAATAAAACATATAGCTTCTATGCCAATTGGAGTGCAGTAAGAAACTTTGTTATGGCCACCGCAATACACTGAACACCATACTTTCAGAGACTTTGTGAACACATATATTCTGGACCAGTCTATCTTCCTAGATGTTGATGACCTAGACTGATAAATCATGGACATCTCACTTAAAGGAAGACACCAAAGTCCATCTGTACATTCAGACCCTTAGGGGCCACTGTGTCCAGACGATAAATCCAGGAGGTCTCAACTTGGAGTAGTTTCGTGTTCCTATCTCCTCCCCTTCGTAAGGGGGGCACATGATCAATAAGCATAGTCCTTAAACTAGCCGCTGTGTGCCCAGCTTGGAGAAAATGTCTGGCAACCGGTTGATCAGATGTTTTCTTGTCTATCGCTTGTCTAATCGCATGGCGATGATTGGCCATCCTCTCATGAAATGTAGTTGAGGTCTTCCCCACATAGACCAGCGAACATGCACACATTAGTATGTATACAACATACGTACTCATACATGACAATCTGTGCAAAATCTTGTATTTTCTCCCAGTGTGTGGGTGGTGAAAGAACATCCCTGTTAGCATACTATTGTACATAGTGCAATCCCCACATCTATAGCAGCCAACTTTTTTCCTGTTATCCAGCCATGTACTTTTTTCATAGCACTTCACAGGGTCATTATGGACCAGTAGATCCTTCAAATTGGGTGCTCTCTTATAAGCCATCCGTGGGGCTGATGTGTGCAGGAATGGTAGTGATTTGTCAGTATTAATAATGTCCCAGTTCTTCTTGACAGACTCAGACAATATCTTGGACACGGGGTTGAACGTGGTTACAAAGTTAATGATATCGCTATTGTTTTCCACCTTATCAGTAGGATCATGTGGTTGTAGCAGAGATACTTGATCATCCCGGGCCAGGTTGGTTTGCACCTGTGTTATCAAATTTCATGTGCCCCCCTTACGAAGGGGAGGAGATAGGAACACGAAACTACTCCAAGTTGAGACCTCCTGGATTTATCGTCTGGACACAGTGGCCCGTAAGGGTCTGAATGTACAGATGGACTTTGGTGTCTTCCTTTAAGTGAGATGTCCATGATTTATCAGTCTAGGTCATCAACATCTAGGAAGATAGACTGGTCCAGAATATATGTGTTCACAAAGTCTCTGAAAGTATGGTGTTCAGTGTATTGCGGTGGCCATAACAAAGTTTCTTACTGCACTCCAATTGGCATAGAAGCTATATGTTTTATTGATAATTGTAATATAACATACTTTATCCAGTAAATAGACATTTTGGAGATTATGGATAGGATAATAAAGGGGCAGTGATTAGCTTAGCAAACTGTATATAAAGATGCAAAGTATCTTATTAATACATTAAGATGTTGTAAATATAAGGAACAAAGTCTGTTTTGAGAACTCAGGTAGTTATAATATTTTTATAGATTTTAATTTGGTATAGTTAGTTTTTGCACTTTAGAGTAGTTATACTTGTAATAGTTAGTCCGGTGTCATCGGAACTCCGGCCACCCGGACATGCGCATTAGCAGGAGTAACTATGCGCGGTTGGAGCGCAAACGTCATTACGTGACTGAATATGCTAATTAGCCATGCGGTTAGCTAACTCCTGGACGCATGCGCATGGTGGGGCGGCTTCTGATACACCGGAAGTGACAGGGACGCTTTACAGGTGTATATAGGTGAGTGGTTTGTGGTTAGTATTAGGAACCTTCTTTTGGGATAGATATGTTCTGATTACCCATTGATAAAGATACCAATTGGTATCAAAACGTTTGGGAGATTTGTCATTTGATGCTGGATACCTAATAAAGGATTTTTGAATAGACCGGAGAGTGAAGCGTTTCTCTACCTTTAGGGGTTGAACGGATATTGCTATATATATATATATATATATATATATATATATATATATTGTCCAGGTAAAGGACAGCTCTATCTGACACAATTCAGCTGCCAAGGTGCACTGCAAACCAAATCCGTATCCTCTCCAAGAACGCAGGCACTCACTGGTCTTTAGAATATAATCCTTTTATTAATCCATTAAGACAATTAAAATACCATGACGTTTCGGTACATCGTTGTACCTTTATCAAATGTGACAAAAATAGATATTAAAAGCTTCATAGTTAACTTACCCCAAACCGCCACCTAAATACTGTTTGAGTACATCACATGCCGCCAATTCTCCGTGAGTAAAATCGGCGTCTGACGTCATCAGGATGCGTTGAGCTATGCGCCCTGTGAGATCGTGGAGCCGAAGTTGCCATGGCAACATGTAATCAAAACACGGTTCTTCCGGCCACAATGTGATAACTCAATACATTTATGCCATTGCCTAATAGGTATGACACCGCATATACATAATATTAGAAATCTCCATACTTATTGCATAAGGGTAAAAAGTACCCCAAACATCTGCAATAGTGAACAAAGAATCTGTATAGCGGCGCAATACATAAGACAAAAGACAAATTAAAAACAATGTGTATATACATGTGCATCTGTACAACATTACATTCACATCGCAAAAAAACTGTAATGCCTATGATGTCATAATGACAGTAAACAGTGTCTAGTTACATATAGGGTGAAAAATACCGGTCTACATTCATGCCTACTAGTTATATGGTAGAAACTTAGGAACAATATGTGAGGGCCATTCTGTATCTTGATGAGAGTCCCTTGTACATTTGCAAGAAGGATATATTTACTGATATCTTGTTACAAAGAAAAGTAATGTTTAATAGAAAGGGCTAAAGTCCAGAGAGGTATTGAGGCCATATGGAGAGATGGTATTCAGCCTGTAGATCCACTTGGTTTTGCATTGTAGCAAAAGATTTCCTCTGTCACCTCCTCTCAGAAGGGGGGGCACATGGTCTATAAGCATTGTGCGTAAACTAGAGACCGCATGTTTATGTTGGATACAATGCCTAGCTACTGGCTGTTCCGATTCGCCAGTGCGAAGGGCCTCCCGTATCGCACATCGATGATTTGCCATGCGTTCGCGAAAGATTGTTACAGTTTTGCCGATATAGACACTGGAACATGGGCAAATGATCATGTACACTACATATATGCTGGTGCATGTAAGACGATGCCTAATGTCGAACCTTTGGTTGCTGTGAGGGTGCTGAAAGGAATTGCCCCTAAGCATACCATTGCAGGTAACACATCCTGAGCAGGGAAAGCTGCCCATCTTCATAGGTTTAAGCCAGGTATCCTTTTTATAGTTTCTTATCGGATCTGATTTAACAAGTATATCCCTTAGGTTATTTGCTCTTCGGTATGCTATTCTGGGGCAGCAACCCTTCCAAATGGTAGTGTAGGATCACAGCCTACCATTGGCCAGTGTCTCCGGACCGCCTCAGTGAGGTGTCTTGAATCTGGTGTATATGTGGTAACCATGTTGATCTGTTCAGGATCTGACTTCTTTGTCAGTTGCCTCTTTCCCAACTTGGTAGGATCCATGAGGTCATCCCGTGCCTTCTTAACCATCTCTTTTGTATAGCCTCTTTCCACTAATTTGGCATCCATTTCATTCAGTTGTTGTTGCAACATAGGCAACTCACTATTGTTCCTGATGACACGAGTGAGTTGGGAGGTGAGAATCCCCTTCTTTTGATGCAGAGGGTGAAAACTCCTCGCATCCAACAAGGAATTGCGGTCAGTTGGTTTAGTGTAAAGAGAGGTGCCAAATCGAGTTGTACCCTCTGCATCAACCTTGAAAATATTGAGATCCAAGAAATGCACAGATACTGTGCTGTATTCCAATTTAAATCTAATCGGACTGGCCATGGTGTTCAAATGTGACAACCACTTAAGTAATGCTGATTCACCTCCTCTCCACACCAAAAACACATCGTCAATATAGCGTGTGTAATACATGATGCTACTATTTTCATGTGGCCGCATCAATGTACGCTCATACCACGCCATGTAGAGATTCGCATAAGTGGGTGCCACATTCGAACCCATGGCTGTACCGGCTATTTGTAAGAAGTAGTCATTTTCAAATTTGAAATAATTCTTCTCAAGGCAATACGTCAGCATCTCACAGAGAAATTCAATAGGTGGACCATGGTAAAATATATTGCCAGTCACCATGGACCTGACAGCCTCCACACCCTCATAATGAGGTATAACCGTGTAGAGGCTGTCAACATCCATAGTGACCAGCATGTCATCATCACGCAAATCAACATATCCCTTGAGGACACGGATCATATCTGGAGAGTCCTTTAAATAGGATTCAGTATGCTTAACAACATGCTGGAGGTGCGAGTCAATGTATATGGCCAAACTGGATAATATCGATCCCCTGGCAGACACAATCGGTCTGCCAGGTAGATTTTGTAAGGTTTTATGCAGCTTTGGCAGTAAATAGAGCACAGGTACCTTTGGATGATCAGTGACAAGAAATGTAAGCTCTTGTTCACTGAGTATGCCTGCCTCAAAGCCATTCTGCAAAAATCTATCAATAACCCTTTTGTATGTTAATGTAGGGTTACTAGATAATTTCCTGTAGGTATGACCGTCATTTAACTGTCTAAGTGCCTCATTTCTATAATCTGTGTAATCTAAAATGACAACAGATCCCCCCTTATCCGCTGGGCGGATAATGATAGATGTGTCATTTTTCAGGTCTATCAGTGCCTGTGATTCAGATTTACTCATGTTGGAATATATCTTTTGTCGTGGTATCTGTTTGATGTCATGGCTCAGAGCCTGTGTGTATCCTCTGATAGAGTTGTGTGTATTTGCAGGTTCAAAAGTGGATTTCTTTTTAAATGGGGTGGGGACATATGTGTCATTTCTAAAATGATCTCTTAGTTTCAGCTGCCTTTGTAGTTTATGTACATCCACCAGCATATCAAAAGAATCTGTTTTGGGTGTCGGTATGAATGATAGACCCCGATTTAGCAGGGATATTTCTGCTTCACTTAGGTGTCTATTACTAAGATTAAATATAATATCTACTTTTTCCTTGCTGGTGGTTTTTTTGTAGCCCCCCCCTTCTGATCTTTCTTCCCTCTCTTCTCTTCTTACATTGGGAATAGTTGGTGGTTTTGCTGCTGAACGTGTCGCCACTCCTAAAAAAGATTGTGGATGTTCGATACTGTCAGCATTAACCTCACTAGAGGTGGTACCTTCTGGGCCTGAGGAATCTCCGCCACTGCTATCTACTATACTTAGTGTATTTCTGGGGCGCAAGTTACGACGCCGTCTATTATATGTAGTGTCATCTTTTCCATGCAGCCATTTATATACACGTTTTTCCCTATAATCAGATTCTACACTATTAAGTTTTTTATTTTTGAATGCAATGAGATCACTGCTGTACTTACTGACTAGACCATCCAGTTTGGTAACCCAGTCCTGACTCTTATCCTCTAGCAGGATGTGCATACTATTTTGTTTAATAATTTCAGTTTCAGTTTTAATCTTATTCTCCAACCTAGTGACCTCCTCTATCACCAATAGTATAAGGTCATAGGAGCACTTGTTTAATAAGGAGCACCACCTCCTACAGAATTCAACATTATTACGACCTACGGTAGGTATATTTTTTACACTAAATCCCCTAGGGATATATTTCTTCCTATGATACCCAGACAGAAAAACTGCATGTAGATGATAATCTATTTGTTTCCTCCTTAAATTCAACAATTTATGGTAAATGTTAATAGGGGTGTCACCCCCCAACTCACTCAGTTCATCACTAATTCTGATCCTCTCTGCGTCATCATCCGTAAAGGCCAATGGTTCTGTATTGAAGTCTTCATCATGATAGAGATTATCAAAATGTGCTGATTCAGCCATCTTTAACAGAAGTTAACAGTTAGTGCATAAATAGCAGGTGCATAAGTAGTAAGCCGGTAATTGTAGTATCACATATAGATAAATATAAAGTAATGTGTAAACGATACACCTCCAATTATTTTCATTAAAAACAGGTAAAAGTTAGATATGAAATTTCCAATATCACTGTTAGCATATCCTTGTATCAATTGTACAACGTCCACAGTTCATGTGTGTATAAACAATCGGAGTGCTTATCCCAAATGCAAAAGCATGAATATTGTCCAGGTAAAGGACAGCACTATCTTACACAATTCAGCTGCCAAGGTGCACTGCAAACCAAATCCGTATCCTCTCCAAGAACGCAGGCACTCACTGGTCTTTAGAATATAATCCTTTTATTAATCCATTAAGACAATTAAAATACCATGACGTTTCGGTACATCATTGTACCTTTATCAAATGTGACAAAAATAGATATTAAAAGCTTCATAGTTAACTTACCCCAAACCGCCACCTAAATACTGTTTGAGTACATCACATGCCGCCAATTCTCCGTGAGTAAAATCGGCGTCTGACGTTCATCAGGATGCGTTGAGCTATGCGCCCTGTGAGATCGTGGAGCCGAAGTTGCCATGGCAACATGTAATCAAAACACGGTTCTTCCGGCCACAATGTGATAACTCAATACATTTATGCCATTGCCTAATAGGTATGACACCGCATATACATAATATTAGAAATCTCCATACTTATTGCATAAGGGTACAAAGTACCCCAAACATCTGCAATAGTGAACAAAGAATCTGTATAGCGGCGCAATATATAAGACAAAAGACAAATTAAAAACAACATGTATATACATGTGCATCTGTTCAACATTACATTCACATCGCAATATGTAAAAGACCTGTAATGCCTATGATGTCATAATGACAGTAAACAGTGTCTAGTTACATATAGGGTGAAAAATACCAGTCTTCATCCTATCCGGCAAGAAGAGGGCATCCGGACCGGTAGACATCTTCATCCAGACGGCATCTTCTATCTTCTTCCATCCGGCACGGAGCGGGACCATCTTGAAGCAGCCGACGCGGATCCATCCTCTTCTAACGACGTCCTAAGTCCGAATGAAGGTTCCTTTAAATGACGTTATCCAAGATGGCGTCCCTCGAATTCCGATTGGCTGATAGGATTCTATCAGCCAATCGGAATTAAGGTAGGAAAAATCTGATTGGCTGATTGAATCAGCCAATCAGATTCAAGTTCAATCGGATTGGCTGATCCAATCAGCCAATCAGATTGAGCTCGCATTCTAAGAAGTTTGGACCGAATAGAACCAAACAAATTTCAAAAAAGTCTTAACCTGCCCCCTACCAGCCAAGCTGGAATAAGAACCGCACCTACATGCAAATTTGGGGAGCAGACTGTTAAAAGGCTTAATTGAATGATGAAAAAAAAACTTCCAATTATAAACATGTTACTTGGGGAAGAATTCAGGACTCCATTCCTTAGTAAGAACAGAAAACTAATATAAGCTTAAAGTATTAGTCTTAGAACTCAATCTTAAAGCCCATAGTAACAGTTAAAGAATTGAATCCAATTATGAACCAAATAATTGATTATCTTGGAAAAAAGAAATATGGATTTTAGAAATCAAATTAGCATTACAAGATTGAAATCACAAAGTTCTTCTAGCTAAAATAGCTAAAGACATAGATTAAACCTCATTTGCGAAAATATTTAATAAAATGACAACACAAATGAAATTATTAGCATGTTAATTTAAGTTAAAGGACCAGTCAACATACTGGACTTGCACAATCAACAAATGCAAGAAAACAAGACAATGCAAAAGCACTTAGTCTGAACTCCAGATGAGTAGTAGATTTTGTCCTTTTACCAATGCTAAACAAATCATAATCCGATATTTGATCTTAAAGTATCCAACCAGAAAGATGAAGCAATTGCAACATCAGCCATATAAATTACAGGTCTAAGAAAAGTATCTGAAAATAATTTTCCTTAAATAAGATACAACCATCTGAAGGAAAAAAATAAATACTATTTGCTATAAGAATAATAGTATATTTAGCAGGAGTAGAGATAGCCCCATTAACTTGGGGAATCTTCCTCAAAACTGAAAACTAACTGCCGGCAAAGAATACAATTTAAAAACCTTAAAGAAGGACTAAAAGAAAATTCTCAGCCTATTCCATTCCCTAGTATCAGGAACTGGAAAAAAACCTCTGAAGAAACCACAGAAGATAAATAAGCAGAATTTAAATGTTAGCTAGTCTTTAAAATCAAAAGAACTAGTTACTTCAATATCCAAAATAATCAACACCTTTTGAACAAAGAACAAATGTACTCTATTAAAAAATAAAAAAGTAGATTTGTTAGTGTCAATATCTCATGAAGAAAAAATTCTGAATGAGAAAAAAACACCATCAGAGAAGGATAATTCAGTATGTTGTTGGTCATTTTGAAACTTCATCAACTAAAAAGGAAGTTTGAAAAAGACCTAAAAATTTTATTAGAAGGCGGGATGTCAGACAAAGCCTTTAAAATAGAATCAGAAAAATATTCTTATAAATTTTCTAAGTATATCTTGTACGTAAGATGTAAAAAGAATAGCAATACATAAAGCATAAATACTAATGGATTCTGCATGTAAAAGTTTATCATGATAACTTATTACAAACCATAGCTAAAGATAAACATTCATAACATTTAAAATAAATGAACTTAGCTTTGGTAGGACTGATCTCAGTCAACAGGAATCCCTCAGCATGTTTTGAAACAGGAACAGTGTACGAAAAATCTTGCAATATGTAATAGAAAAAAACAACATATAAAGCAAAATTATCAAATGCATTAAATGACAGTTTCAGGAATGGGAAAAAAATGCAAAATAACAAACTTCTAGTAACCAGAAGCAATGAAAAAATGAAACTTAAATAATGTGAGAAAAAAGTGGAACAAAAAAGACGCCCACATTTTTGGCGCCAAGTATGACGCCCACATTATTGGCGCCAAGTACAACGCCCATATTTTTTGGCGCCAAGTATGACACCACATCCTCTGATGCCGAAACCGACACCCAAATTTTTTGGTGCAAAAAATCATCTGAATACACATGCGTCAAAAAAAAGGCCGTTAACTGAATACAACTTCCGCCGTCAACTATGGCGCCGGAAATGACAAAATTTTGCGTCAAAAAAAATTCGCGCCAAGAATGACGCAATAAAATGAAGCATTTTCTGCCCCCGCGAGCCTAACAGCCCGCAGGGAAAAATAGTCAATTGAAAATTTTCAAGGTAAGAAAAAATATTTATTCATATGCATTATCCCAAATAATGAAACTGACAGTCTGAATAAAGGAATACTGATTATCCTGAATCATGGCAAATATAAGTTTAAAGACATATATTTAGAACTTTACATATAAAGTGCCCAACCATAGCTTAGAGTGTCACAAAAAATAAGACGTACTTACCCCAGGACACTCATCTACATATAGTAGATAGCCAAACCAGTACTGAAACGAGAATCAGTAGAGGTAATGGTATATATGAGTATATCGTCGATCTGAAAAGGGAGGTAGGAGAAGAAATCTCTACGACCGATAACAGAGAACCTATTAAATAGATCCCCTAGAGGAAGACCATTGCATTCAAATAGGCAATACTCTCTTCACATCCCTCTGACATTCACTGCACTCTGAGAGGAAAACCGGGCTTGAACCTGCTGCGAAGCGCATATCAACGTAGAATCTAGCACAAACTTACTTCACCACCTCCATGGGAGGCAAAGTTTGTAAAACTGAATTGTGGGTGTTGTGAGGGGTGTATTTATAGGCATTTTGAGGTTTGGGAAACTTTGCCCCTCCTGGTAGGAATGTATATCCCATACGTCACTAGCTCATGGACTCTTGCTAATTACATGAAAGAAATACATTTAAAAGTACAGTTACACTCATCATAACAAATATTTCTTAAATAATTGCAATAAATAGTTATAAAGGCTCAAAGATATGAGATGTCATGTGTTGGGGGAAAAAGTGTTTTTACATATGTATAAAAGTGTTTTTACATATTTCTATACATATGTGTTTATATATATATATATATATATATATATATATATATATATATATATTGTCCAGGTAAAGGACAGCACTATCTTACACAATTCAGCTGCCAAGGTGCACTGCAAACCAAATCCGTATCCTCTCCAAGAACACAGGCACTCACTGGTCTTTAGAATATAATCCTTTTATTAATCCATTAAGACAATTAAAATACCATGACGTTTCGGTACATTGTTGTACCTTTATCAAATGTGACAAAAATAGATATTAAAAGCTTCATAGTTAACTTACCCCAAACTGCCACCTAAATACTGTTTGAGTACATCACATGCTGCCAATTCTCCGTGAGTAAAATCGGCGTCTGACGTCATCAGGATGCGTTGAGCTATGCGCCCTGTGAGATCGTGGAGCCGAAGTTGCCATGGCAACATGTAATCAAAACACGGTTCTTCCGGCCACAATGTGATAACTCAATACATTTATGCCATTGCCTAATAGGTATGACACCGCATATACATAATATTAGAAATCTCCATACTTATTGCATAAGGGTACAAAGTACCCCAAACATCTGCAATATTATACACACATGAACTGTGGACATTGTACAATTGATACAAGGATATGCTAACAGTGATATTGGAAATTTCATATCTAACTTTTACCTGTTTTTAATGAAAATAATTGGAGGCGTATCGTTTACACATTACTTTATATTTATCTATATGTGATACTACAATTACCGGCTTACTACTTATGCACCTGCTATTTATGCACTAACTGTTAACTTCTGTTAAAGATGGCTGAATCAGCACATTTTGATAATCTCTATCATGATGAATACTTCAATACAGAACCATTGGCCTTTACGGATGATGACGCAGAGAGGATCAGAATTAGCGATTAACTGAGTGAGTTGGGGGGGTGACACCCCTATTAACATTAACCATAAATTGTTGAATTTAAGGAGGAAACAAATAGATTATCATCTACATGCAGTTTTTCTGTCTGGGTATCATAGGAAGAAATATATCCCTAGGGGATTTAGTGTAAAAAATATACCTACCCTAGGTCGTAATAATGTTGAATTCTGTAGGAGGTGGTGCTCCGTATTAAACAAGTGCTCCTATGACCTTATACTGTTGGTGATAGAGGAGGTCACTAGGTTGGAGAATAAGATTAAAACTGAAACTGAAATTATTAAACAAAATAGTATGCACATCCTGCTGGAGGATAAGAGTCAGGACTGGGTTACCAAACTGGATGGTCTAGTCAGTAAGTACCGCAGTGATCTCATTGCATTCAAAAATAAAAAACTTAATAGTGTAGAATCTGATTATAGGGAAAAATGTGTATATAAATGGCTGCATGGAAAAGATGACACTACATATAATAGACGGCGTCGTAACTTGCGCCCCAGAAATACACTAAGTATAGTAGATAGCAGTGGCAGAGATTCCTCAGGCCCAGAAGGTACCACCTCTAGTCAGGTTAATGCTGACAGTATCGAACATCCACAATCTTTTTTAGGAGTGGCGACACGTTCAGCAGCAAAACCACCAACTATTCCCAATGTAAGAAGAGAAGAGAGGGAAGAAAGATCAGAAGGGGTGGCTACAAAAAAACCACCAGCAAGGAAAAAGTAGATATTATATTTAATCTTAGTAATAGACACCTAAGTGAAGCAGAAATATCCCTGCTAATTCGGGGTCTATCATTCATACCGACACCCAAAACAGATTCTTTTGATATGCTGGTGGATGTACATAAACTACAAAGGCAGCTGAAACTAAGAGATCATTTTAGAAATGACACATATGTCCCCACCCCATTTAAAAAGAAATCCACTTTTGAACCTGCAAATACACACAACTCTATCAGAGGATACACACGGGCTCTGAGCCATGACATCAAACAGATACCACGACAAAAGATATATTCCAACATGAGTAAATCTGAATCACAGGCACTGATAGACCTGAAAAATGACACATCTATCATTATCCGCCCAGAGGATAAGGGGGGATCTGTTGTCATTTTAGATTACACAGATTATAGAAATGAGGCACTTAGACAGTTAAATGACGGTCATACCTACAGGAAATTATCTAGTAACCCTACATTAACATACAAAAGGGTTATTGATAGATTTTTGCAGAATGGCTTTGAGGCAGGCATACAGTGAACAAGAGCTTACATTTCTTGTCACTGATCATCCAAAGGTACCTGTGCTCTATTTACTGCCAAAGGTGCATAAAACCTTACAAAATCCACCAGGCAGACCGATTATGTCTGCCAGGGGATCGATATTATCCAGTTTGGCCATATACATTGACTCGCACCTCCAGCATGTTGTTAAGCATACTGAATCCTATTTAAAGGACTCTCCAGATATGATCCGTGTCCTCAAGGGATATGTTGATTTGCGTGATGATGACATGCTGGTCACTATGGATGTTGACAGCCTCTACACGGTTATACCTCATCATGAGGGTGTGGAGGCTGTCAGGTCCATGGTGACTGGCAATATATTTTACCATGGTCCACCTATTGAATTTCTCTGTGAGATGCTGACGTATTGCCTTGAGAAGAATTATTTCAAATTTGAAAATGACTACTTCTTACAAATAGCCGGTACAGCCATGGGTTCGATGTGGCACCCACTTATGCGAATCTCTACATGGCGTGGTATGAGCGTACATTGATGCGGCCACATGAAAATAGTAGCATCATGTATTACACACGCTATATTGACGATGTGTTTTTGGTGTGGAGAGGAGGTGAATCAGCATTACTTAAGTGGGTGTCACATTTGAACACCATGGCCAGTCCGATTAGATTTAAATTGGAATACAGCACAGTATCTGTGCATTTCTTGGATCTCAATATTTTCATGGTTGATGCAGAGGGTACAACTCGATTTGGCACCTCTCTTTACACTAAACCAACTGACCGCAATTCCTTGTTGGATGCGAGGAGTTTTCACCCTCTGCATCAAAAGAAGGGGATTCTCACCTCCCAACTCACTCGTGTCATCAGGAACAATAGTGAGTTGCCTATGTTGCAACAACAACTGAATGAAATGGATGCCAAATTAGTGGAAAGAGGCTATACAAAAGAGATGGTTAAGAAGGCACAGGATGACCTCATGGATCCTACCAAGTTGGGAAAGAGGCAACTGACAAAGAAGTCAGATCCTGAATAGATCAACATGGTTACCACATATACACCAGATTCAAGACACCTCACTGAGGCAGTCCGGAGACACTGGCCAGTGGTAGGCTGTGATCCTACACTACCATTTGGAAGGGTTGCTGCCCCCAGAATAGCATACCGAAGAGCAAATAACCTAAGGGATATACTTGTTAAATCAGATCCGATAAGAAACTATAAAAAGGATACCTGGCTTAAACCTATGAAGATGGGCAGCTTTCCCTGCTCAGGATGTGTTACCTGCAATGGTATGCTTAGGGGCAATTCCTTTCAGCACCCTCACAGCAACCAAAGGTTCAACATTAGGCATCGTCTTACATGCACCAGCATATATGTAGTTTACATGATCATTTGCCCATGTTCCAGTGTCTATATCGGCAAAACTGTAACAACCTTTCGCAAACGCATGGCAAATCATCGATGTGCGATACGGGAGGCCCTTCGCACTGGCGAATCGGAACAGCCAGTAGCTAGGCATTGTATCCAACATAAACATGCGGTCTCTAGTTTACGCACGATGCTTATAGACCATGTGCCCCCCCTTCCGAGAGGAGGTGACAGAGGAAATCTTTTGCTACAATGCGAAACCAAGTGGATCTACAGGCTGAATACCATCTCTCCATATGGCCTCAATACCTCTCTGGACTTTAGCCCTTTCTATTAAACATTACTTTTCTTTGTAACAAGATATCAGTAAATATATCCTTCTTGCAAATGTACAAGGGACTCTCATCAAGATACAGAATGGCCCTCACATATTGTTCCTAAGTTTCTACCATATAACTAGTAGGCATGAATGTAGACCGGTATTTTTCACCCTATATGTAACTAGACACTGTTTACTGTCATTATGACATCATAGGCATTACAGATCTTTTACATATTGCGATGTGAATGTAATGTTGTACAGATGCACATGTATATACACGTTGTTTTTAATTTGTCTTTTGTCTTATGTATTGCGCCGCTATACAGATTCTTTGTTCACTATTGCAGATGTTTGGGGTACTTTGTACCCTTATGCAATAAGTATGGAGA
This sequence comes from Bombina bombina, assembly GCF_027579735.1. NCBI lineage: Eukaryota > Metazoa > Chordata > Amphibia > Anura > Bombinatoridae > Bombina > Bombina bombina. The sequence goes on from NC_069499.1 coordinate 1,361,910,724, forward strand.
TTTCTAATATTATGTATATGCCGTGTCATACCTATTAGGCAATGGCATAAATGTATTGAGTTATCACATTGTGGCCGGAAGAACCGTGTTTTGATTACATGTTGCCATGGCAACTTCGGCTCCACGATCTCACAGGGCGCATAGCTCAACGCATCCTGATGACGTCAGACGCCGATTTTACTCACGGAGAATTGGCGGCATGTGATGTACTCAAACAGTATTTAGGTGGCGGTTTGGGGTAAGTTAACTATGAAGCTTTTAATATCTATTTTTGTCACATTTGATAAAGGTACAACGATGTACCGAAACGTCATGGTATTTTAATTGTCTTAATGGATTAATAAAAGGATTATATTCTAAAGACCAGTGAGTGCCTGCGTTCTTGGAGAGGAGATATATATATATATATATATATATATATATATATATATATATATATTACACAACTACCAGTGTAACCCACCTTTGGTCAACAGCCTGGGTGCAAGGATATAATTCCATAAAGTAACAAGAGATGCACTCACAGGTCTTTTTCAATAATTTTAATAGAACATTTTCGGGGTTTAGCACCCCTTCATCAGCATACAACAGTGCAATAAAACAAGCCTTTTATAGTGTTTACAAGAAAGTGAACAAACACAAACCTCATTACTCCAAAGTGCCCCAAAAAATTTGTCAGTGGAACGCAAATCGCGTTCCACGGTTAGTGCCGAAACCGGAAGTTCAATGATGTAACTTCCGGTTTTCGCCAACATAGTTATATCAATAGTAAAATAAACTGTCATCAAACATGACTATAGCCAGATCTATGCTGTGACTTATAACAATCAAAGATCAAATAAATGTGTATAACAAACGATTATAGTGTGGTAAATGTTACCGTGTAAACAATTGTTGTTGTGTGTTATTTTGTTACCATGGCAACCGCCGTCATGGATACCCATATTGTTTATAGTGCTTCAATGGAATGAGTCTCTAGCAGTGTACTAGCTGTGCTCACATAAAAGGGGAATCCATACAGTGTACTTGGATATGTGAGACTTTTTTGCACCATAGAGTGAAACAGAGCAGTTACCACCCAGGATTATTAATCCAAATAGTGAAATAACAGACATTAAAAATAAACATAAAATTATAAGTTAATAACTAAAAACATAATTGGGCTATAACATAGTGCTAATGATGACAATATACTTGTCTTTTAAGGTTTAATGCAATTAAAGGGCTAGCCAGATTTAATGGCAACCAATCTGAGAACGTGGATACATACTGAGGGAAGTGGTCATTAAATATGATGCTCACATGACCTATCTTTTCAAATATCTGTGATTGCACTACAGACCACCTTTGCCTAGCTAAGCAAAGTGTATATATATTTCCCTAGGATCTGAATCCTATTAAGGTAAGTACAAAAACACCATGTAAGATTGTACTCTACTGGGAATACAGACATATATATATAGTTTACAGGGTGTCCCATAATATGATAGATGTTCAGACCCCCATAACCTAAATTAGCTATGGTATTCAGTGCGATAGATAGAGTAACTCATAAGAGTTGGCCAGGCTTCCACTGTAGAATATAGAACCTGAAAGATCCCAATTCACAGTTCTGTGAGAACTATGCAAACCTCACCCAATGAAGGGAGAGGTACAGCACAGTCGAAACACAGAGCCACATTGCCCCCCTCAAAATATACTCAAGGTATGTAGCACACTAGATTTGGGTCACAGAAGATTCTTGAAGTCAGGCGTGGTATTCAAGCCACCAGGTTGTACAGTCCCCAAGCGAAACATCCATTGGGCCTCACATCTTAAGAGCTGTTTGTTGCGATCACCTCCTCGCTCCAAAGGGGGTATGTGATTAATTAGAATGTAGCAAATTGAGGAAACTGAATGTCCCTTATGGGCGCAGTGTCGCGCCACTGGCTGCTCAGAATCGCCATCTTTGAAGGCAGTCCTTATAGCGTGTCGATGGTTGGCCATCCGTTCACGTAATGTGCCAGAGGTCTTGCCTACATAATGCATGGAGCACGGACAGAATAAAAGGTACACTACATGCGTAGTGGTGCATGTTATTGAGTGTCTAATTGGGAAGGTCCAATTCGTATGTGGGTGATGGTGAAGGTGTTCCATCACCCACATACGAATCGGACTTTCACATCTGCCATTCATTAGATCCGTAATTGTAAGTAATGCTGTAACATTTTGCACCTTCCGGTTTGTAGGTGACATTTAACCAATTATTATGAACATTTATGGTCTACAGGAAACTAATTTACAGATCTCTTAGTAACAAAACTACAATTTCATAAGTCTCAGCAGATATCTCTCTCTTTTATAAAAAACATAGTAAATCTTCAGACGGCTTTGTAGCCGTCTGAAGATTTACTATGTCCTGATGAAGGCTCGGATAGGAGCCGAAACGTTGACTATTTTCTGTTGATGTATGAATAAAGTCATTGTATTTGAATTTACAAATCCTGAGAGTGCCCTTCTTGATACGGATCTACATAGCTACATTTTGAGGATTGCACCCAGGTCTACTATACTACTATACACCACCTTGGTTGGAGTGCTGGGCCACAGGCTATTTGTTATACTATATATATATATATATATATATATATATATATACACACACATACAGTATCTCACAAAAGTGAGTACACCCCTCACATTTTCGTAAATATTTTATTATATCTTTTCATGTGACAACACTGAAGAAATGAGACTTTGCTACAATGTAAAGTAGTGAGTGTACAGCCTGTATAAATTTGCTGTCCCCTCAAATAACTCAACACACAACCATTAATGTCTAAACCATTGGCAACAAAAGTGAGTACACCCCTAAGTGGAAATATCCAAATTGGGCCCAATTAGCCATTTTCCCTCCCTAGTGTCATGTGACTCGTTAGTGTTTCAAGGTCTCAGATGTGAATGGGGAGCAGGTGTGTTAAATTTGGTGTTATCACTCTCACACTCTCTCATACTGGTCACTGGAAGTTCAACATGGCACCTCATGGCAAAGAACTCTCTGAGGATCTGAAAAAAAGATTTGTTGCTCCACATAAAGATGGCCTAGGCTATAAGAAGATTGCCAAGACCCTGAAACTGAGCTGCAGCACTGTGGGCAAGACCATACAGCGGTTTCAAAGGACAGATTCCACTCAGAACAGGCCTCACCATGGTCGACCAAAGAAGTTGAGTGCACGTGCTAAGCGTCATATCCAGAGGTTGTCTTTGGGAAATAGACGTATGAGTGCTGCCAGCATTGCTGCAGAGGTTGAAGGGGTGGGGGGTCAGCTTGTCAGTGCTCAGACCATACACAGAACCATGTCCTGTGGTCAGATGAGACCAAGATAAACTTATTTGGTTAAAATGGAGTCAAGCGTGTGTGGCGGCAACCAGGTGAGGAGTACAAAGGAGTAGGGCCATATAGGTTGATAGATACGGAGCTTGATAGATAGGCCCCAAAGTGTCATATAGGTTGAGGTTTCTCATTCCTCTCCAAAGGGTATTTGTAATTTTGTTTTATATCTTTATTTGGATTTGAACTATCCTTAGAGGGATGTAAGGGGATATTAAAATCTCCCGCAATAAAGGTGGGTCCCTTAGTGATGTCTGTAATTTTGTTAAGGATATTTTTAAAGAATGCAGTTTTGTACGATCGGGTTGATTGACACCCTCCTGCTGGCGGCCCATTGGCCGCGAGTCTGCAGGGGGCGGTGTTGCACCAGCAGCTCTTGTGAGCTGCTGGTGCAATGCTGAATACAGAGAGCATATTGCTCTCCGTATTCAGCGAGGTCTGGCGGACCTGATTCGCACTGACGGATCAGGTCCGCCAGACCTTGTTAAATAGAGGCCTAGGCGTCTTATACACCCTGAAACACATGATTATACCTTTTTCTCTCATCCTAATAAATCTCACAGCCGCCTTGATTATATACTTTCAAATCAAGCAGCACTGGCCCTAGTTAACAGATGTAACATATCCCCCACATCATGGTTGGAGCACTCTGCTGTAAAACTCCAACTATCTTGGTATAATACACCCTCAACAACATACCAATGGAGACTCAATTAAACCCTTTTAAACAATCCTGACACAGTAACACAACTTAGTAAAATTATAGCAGAATATTTCACTGTTAATATGCACTCTGTTGACAGCAAATACACCTTATGGGAGGCACACAAATGTGTGCTCAGAGGAGAGCTGATCAAGCTTAAAGACCAGCTTTTAAAAGCACACAGACAGTCCTACAAAAGCTTGTCAGACTCATTTGCTAGATTAGACCTTGCCCATAAGATATCCCCAACTGACCCCCTTATAATAAATACAAATTGAATACCAAACATTACGCATTAAAACAAAGAGTATGTTCTATTATGAAAGTAACAGATCAGGCAAATTATTAGCTAGAGCACTGAAAACAAAAAAATGTAAAGTCGCATATATACGAATTCCATCAACCTCACTCCTCAACCACTCTTAAAACTACTAAGGATATCCTTCAATTGTTCCACGACTACTACGCTGCTCTTTATAATCTCCATATGGACACGTCAACGCCACTAACACCCCTTATACATGTCAGACTATGTTTCTAACACACAGCTACCCACAATCTCATCTGACCAGCTTAAAGATCTTAACAAACCTATCTCCCATAATGAAATGCTTGCAGCCATTAAATCACTAAATAATGGGAAAAGCCCGGGCCCTGACGGACTCTTTGGCAGCTACTACCATACATTCTCGTCAATACTTGCACCGCATCTCACGCACCTTTTCAATGAAGTGTCCCATACTAACCCCTTCCCCCAACCCATGTTAGAAGCACATGTAGTCGTCATCCCTAAGCCAGGTAAACTACCCACTGTACCGGCGAACTTTCGCCCAATATCTCTTTTCAACACAGATATCAAATTGTACGCAAAAATACTCGCAACCCGCATCAACACTATATTACCATCTTTAATTAATTTAAATCAAGCAGGTTTTACCCCTCATAGGGAAACAAAGGATAATGTTATCAAAATTTTACACCTAATGGAATATACCCATAATCATAATATACCCTCTGCGTTCATCTCAATGGATGCAGAGAAAACCTTTGACAGGCTAAACTGGCAGTTCCTGCGAACAACGCTTTTTAAATTCGGATTTGACCAGGCATTTATAGGGAAAATCTTTTCTCTATATAACCAACCATTAGCTAAAGTCAAATTAAACGACACACTCTCTCATCCGTTTCATATCTCCAATGGTACAAGACAGGGTTGTCCCCTTTCTCCCATATTATTTGTTCTTGCCATGGAGATCCTGGCCTCCCATATATCCGCAATAACACTGCTATTCAAGGTTTCAAATTTAATCACTATGAATACAAAACGTCCCTATAGGCGGATGACATTTTATTGACACTCACACAGCCTGTTTCCTCGATCCCCCCCCCCCTCCTCCAAACTCTTCACACCTACAGTTCTTTTTCCAATTTTAGAATCAAATCAGAACTTCTTCCCATTGAACTTCAGGCAGATGAGCTGAAAACAATACAATCACTTGCTCATTTCCGAACACAGTAACAATCTATCAAATACCTAGGAATACACATATCCCCTAATAAGCCCACATTACTAAACGCAAACTTTCAAGTCATTGCTACAACCATACAAGCGCTCCTGTGCTCCTGGAGTAACAAACCCGTATAGTGGGTGGGCAGAATCAAAGCTGTTAAACTGATTCTTCTTCCTAAACTTTTATATCTTTTTAAGATCCTCCCCATTCCTCTACCGTCACCACTAATACACAATCTACAAAAACTAATCACAAAATACATCTGGCAACATAAACGGCCCCGAATCGCAACTGCAACATTCTACCGCCCGAAAAACTTAGAAGGCTTGGGGAACCCAAGTACATATTGGCCACCTTCCTTACCAGAATCATCAACTGGTGAGAAAATTCATCTCACAAAGAGTGGGTTCTTTTAGAACACCATTTGTCCAATACTGACCATCTCGGGAGTAATTGTTGGCTCTCCCCGAAATCGAGGAACTTACCGGCTCATCTTCCGTCAATAATTGCTGAAACTTTTCACTTATGGGATGCATTAATTAAAAAGCACGGTTATATATCCACAATACCCTCCCCCCGAACCCCAATCTTAGACTTCCCCTTTCAGCACCCAGGGCAAGCATTAACACTACCTCATATAACCAAATCTATACCTTGCCATATCCTCATTCATAGATAACGGTAAACCCAAACCTCAAATCGAGATTATCCCCTATTTAGGTCCCGTATATGAAAACTGGTTTCGTTACATTCAGATGTCAGACTTCCTCATGAGAAACCCACACAAAATCCAACTTACACGCAACTTAACTAATTTCGAAAGTATTTGTCTCCGGGACACTTTAAATAGAGGTCTCTTATCGACCTCATATCAAATACTCATGCACCCATACACTAATTCACTTCCTTCCTATGTAGATAAGTGGGAAAAAGAGATCGGGACACACCAGACTCAAAAAATATTGCTACATATCTTCTCCTCCATGACCAAATCCTCATCCTCTATATACACACTAGAGATGAATGTCAAACTTTTATGCAGATGGTATTACACACCGTCCCGCCTGCACAAAATCTTCCTCACGTCTTTCCCAACCTGCTGGAGAGGTTGTGATACGAATGGCACCCCCACTCATATTTGGTGGACCTGCCCCATCGCTCAATCTTACTGGTTGGTAATCAAGACCGAAATAGAAAAGGCACTCTCAATGACACTAGACCTAAACGTCTGGTTTTTCCTTTTCAACAACTTCATTAAGATTAAATGTAAATTGAGACTCACATTACTGACCATTATGGTCAACTCGGCAAAAATACGTATCCTGAAAAATTGGAAGTCAACGCTCCTCCCATCAGTTAATACATGGAGGGAGATAACCTCCCAATCTCTCCAGCTCGAAAAGTACCACTACACAAATAGTAAACGAAAAAATGATAATCACTCCATCTGCTTTCTTTGGGAAGACTATCTGAATCAAGTATAACAACCAACATGTCTATACTTCACCTCCCTCAGGACCCCCCCTTACACCCACAAACACTTCAGACCAAATGCATATACAACTCCTTAGCCACTGGTTCATTAGCTTGCAAATTTAATAGCATTAGACATGCTTGGAGTCAGCTAATCGGTGGATTGCCTTACTTGTTATTGCCCATTACACATTTCAATTCCTCTATAGCTGACACTTTTATGCCTACCTGCGAGAACAATATCGCACAATGTTTATCTTATTTTTGTTCTCTGTATTTCGTTGTTATGCATTGTTCCTCAGCAAACAACTTTGTAACGTGACCTTCCCCTAGACGGTCTCATTCATACTGATTTCCTTTTTTATATGATTCCAGCAATTTGTTTATATTGTTTGCTTCATCTTCAATAAAGCTTTTTCAAAAACAAAAAAAACAAACAAATTGGGTTTCTGTCCCTTTAATAATGAATATTTTTATTTTTTTTAAAGGTGGCAGTTTGGTAGTAATGGTAGAATTGTAGAAGGCAAAGGGCTTTAACATAGACATACATATACATGTCTAAATATGTGTACATCTGTATTTATATGTGTATATATGTTTTTACAGACATATATACACATATAAACACATAAATACATATATACACATAAATACATATGTATACACATAAGACATAAGTAGATGAAAACATGAAAAAACATAATTATGCAATATTAATTTTTACTAAAGTGTTACACCGAGCATTTACTGTAAATATTTCACATTCCAATGTTCTGCACATAGCAGAATATGTTCTATGTATTTCTAAATATATATTCCTACATATATACACAATATATATATATATATATATATCTCAATACCAATATATAATCGTGTGTGTGTGTGTGTGTGTGTGTGTGTGTGTGTATATATATATATATATATATATATATATATATATATATATATATATATATATATATATAACAGAAAACAGCACTCTCTGGGCTTAAATACAAATAGTTAATTTATTCGGTAACGTTTCGGGGAATGCTCCCCTTCATCAGACCAACAACATGCAAGTGAGTCAAACATTTATACACACATAGACCCCTCCCCCAGTGTAAAAAACCGCCAAACAATGTTGCCAAGGCAACCAGTTAACAACACATATCTCAATAAGCAGTAATTGAAGTAATAAAAGCAAAAAAATAAAGGCAAAAGGCAAAAAATATCAATCATTATATACAAATGGATGCACATACTCATATAGGCCATATTTAAAGGTCACGTCTGGGAAGCAGTGGGGTATGACACAATCCCATAGTCTATAATACAATGTATCAGATACAAAGTTGCAGAGGGGAAACCGTATCGAGACTCATATTAGAAAGATATAGAGAAACATTGATTAGTGCATAAAACACCCCTGTAGCCTAAGCATTAGCCATTTAACAGGTAAATCAGTCATATAAAAATAACGAACATAAGACCGCTATATTCAACATAGCAAAGCTAGACACATCGCTATATCATAAGGCATGTACCGAGGACCGTAAACACATCGTGCCCGAATCAGTAAGAACAATCATGCGGCCAAAATCGGAAAGTAAATATAGCGCACCCAGATAAACAGTGCTAGAAGTGTTGTGCACTAACCTACAAAATACACAGATAAGTGTCACAAAGTAGTGGATCTCAGAGTTCCCAGGACTGGCAAGTGTCGGCCATTGATGTGACAGAAGTGCGCCTGCGTATCAACAAAAATGCCCCGCCCACGGTCGCCTAAATGGGCTAACAAGATAGGCCAGGAAAGACAAGCCCCAACATGTACATCAACACCTAATGCGCCTACTGAGCATAGTGCCCTAATGTATAAGGGGATCTTAGAGTATTACAAAGACCGTACAAGCATTATGCTCATGGGGTATAATACATGCAGAATAATGTAGTAAACAGAAGAACGCTAGTGTAGCAAACCCAATAGCAATGTGCAGTGCGTATGCAGCATAAATATACCTGATATACAGAAAAAATGTGTGTGTATAAATGTTTGGCTCACTTGCATGTTGTTGGTCTGATGAAGGGGAGCATTCCCCGAAACGTTACCGAATAAATTAACTATTTGTATTTAAGCCCAGAGAGTGCTGTTTTCTGTTCTCTATTTTCAAACCTACTCTAGCACCCTGGCACTTGGAGAACTGTTTGCGAGAGTGCACTTGCCTCATTCTGTTTATTTATCCCACTGGATGCACCCACCAGCGTTAAACACATCAGATCCTTCACTCTGTTGTACTACCGGACTTGTATCTTTACCTTGAACATTCACCACGGTATGGGACTACACGGGTGGTTACACTATCTCTGTTGAAGCAACAATGGAACACATTGAACCTACACAGGCCACGGTTACTATTCCAGCTGATGTGGAAGGTGCCGAAACACTGTCCATGAGTGACATTGATGCAGCAAGGATACTGTTTGACACTATTCTACCAGAAGACCCAGCAGAGAATGCATTGACTGTACAATCAGATTATAAAACTGAAAAAGAGAGAGGTGGATTTGAAATTCCATGATATCTACCTCTCTGAGTATCACAGAAAGAGACTCATACCAAGGGGCTTTAGAATTAATAATGTGCCCACCATCGGCAGACTGAACCCAGACTTTTGCAGAAAATGGGTTGCGGTATTGAACAAATGTTCCCTGGACCTTATCCTACTGGTTGTCGAGGAGGTGAGAAGCCAGATGCCAAAGGCAAAGGATGACATCAGTAACTTGGAAGAAGTGAAGGGGCATATACTTATGCAGGACAAAACTGAGAATTGGATGGACAAGATCACTACCCAATTACGTGAATATAATAATGCTCTGGTCGCATTTAAAAATAAAAAACTTAGTTATGTCATGAAAGACTATAAAGACAAAAAGGTCTATAGATGGACCCTCGGACCATTTGAAAGGGCGCAATTCCCAGGAGACAGAGGGGTTACAGGACATATGCTCACCGCCAACTAAACACGGTGGATTCTAGCTCTGATACGGAATACACGGGAGACCAGCGACAGGAACCAGAAATTCATCACAGCACACAGCCTTTTTTAGGAATCACCACCTGCTCCAGGGGCAGAGGCAAAGACCAAACACGAAGGGGCGGGATAATGGAAGAAGACCCCCGCTCCCCCGCAGACAGAGGAGGATGTGACGGTCAACCTCAGCAAACATACTTTGAATGAAAATGAACGGCGAGTGCTAATGAAAGGCCTCTCTTTTGTCTCTACTACTACATCAAACGACTTTGCTACATACATTGATACAATGCGTTTTCAGAGACAACTGAAATTGGGTGATTTCTTTCAAGGAAAAACTATGGATGACAACAGACACCCTTTTAAAAAGCCAAGCTCCTTTGATCCACCCACCACCAATCCTAGCATTAGAACATACACCCGAATCATCCAACAAAGACTGGGTGAGAGGGACCAGACTCGAACCAGAATCAATATGACATCTAGCGATTGGGAAGCTGTGCACTCTCTGAGGAATGACTCTACGATTGTCATACGCCCAGCAGACAAGGGTGGAGCAGTGGTATTGCAGGATTATCAGGACTACAAAAGTGAGATTGATAGACAAGTGGTTGACACCTCTACCTAGAAATCCTTGCCTTGTGATCCCACAATTACCTACAAAGCTCAAATTGACTCTGTGATTGAACATGCAGCTCAAATGAATTGGATTGACCCCATTACCAAATAATGGCTGACTACTGATTACCCTGTCAGACCCATATTGTATACACTACCTAAGATTCACAAACAACTGCTACACCCACCAGGACGTCCAATTGTCTCAGCCCGGGGGTCATTGCTGCAACCCCTGGCAACTTTGGTTGATTCCATATTACAACCTTTGGTACTAAACATGCATTTATACCTACATGACTCATCAGCACTGATCACCTTCCTCACTGAAATGACGGATATACAGCCAGGTGATGTGCTTGCCAGCCTGAATGTCGCAAGCCTATATACCATTATTCCCCATGATATGGGCATGGAAATAATCACCAAATGTCTTGAAAGATGCCCCTTTGTGGGTCCCCCCACTGGCTTTATTATTGAACTCCTATCCCTGTGCTTAAAATTAAATTACTTTAAGTTCAAAAAAAGATTTTACCTTTAGCTCATGGGAACAGCAATGGGCTCGAACATGGCACCTGCGTTTGCCAATCTCTTTATGGAGCATGTGGAAGAAAACCTCTTCAAAGTATACGAAAACCACCAGATACGTTTTTACAAACGCTATATCGACGACATTATCGTGGTCTGGCGGGGTACACTAGAGACATTTAGTGAATGGGTGGACACCCTGAACAGAACAGGAGGCCAGGTCCAACTTAAGGAGGTCTCTAGCTATACTGAAGCGGACTTCTTGGACTTAAGAATCTACAAGGAAGGTACCGGGCTTGGCACAATGCTATTCAAGAAAGATACAGATTGGAATACACTCCTGCACGCATCAAGCTATCATCCAAGATCGCTTGTGAAATCCATTCCCAAGGCACAGATGTTGAGGGTGATCCGCAACAATGCATCAGATATTAAACGTGACCTTCAACTGAAGGTAATGGAGGACAGATTCTATAATAGAGGGTACAATGGCCGGATAATTAAGGAGGCCAGAACTCAGCTAAATATGCAAGTCCCAGGAAGGTGACTATCAGAAAATAATTAACTTCATTATGGCATATACTCCAAACACCAGGGCATTGGGGGCAACCCTGAAGGATAAATGGGATATCATACAATCTGATCCATCATTGCCCTATCAGGGGTATGGACCACCCAGGATTGGGTACAAAAGGGGAAGAAACTTGAAGGACATCCTAATGAGGACTGATCCAATTAACAGTTACAGCAGAAATACACAGACTACCAAGAAGGGATCCTATAAATGCCCTAGCTGCGTTACATGTAACGCTATGCTCCAATGCAGGCAGTTCAGACACCCACATAACAATGTGAGCTACAAGATCAAACACTATCTAACATGTACAACTAAATTCGTGATATACATGTTGAACTGCAGCTGTGGCCTATTTTATATAGGTAAAACCTCGGACGATATTAAGAAGAGGATGGCAAACCACAGAAGCGCAATTCATATGGCGATGACAAAGGGAAAAGTGACCAACCGGTGGCCAGACACTTCATGGAAAAGGGACACTCCATGGCGGACCTCAGATTCAAACTGATTGACCATGTACCCCCATTACCTCGGCGGGGAGATCAGGATACTCTTCTACTTCAGAAAGAGGCCGAATGGATTTTTAAATTGGACACTGTGCATCCCAGAGGCTTAAACATGGGGATTGATTGGCATTGCTTCTTGTGGGTCTATTGTGATACCCCATATGAACTACTGCACTTTTAACCTTCTATGCACTGTTGGGGGCTCCCTGGATCACTATTTGTTGATCCTGTGAGGAACTTTGCTGGCGGACGGTATAAATTACAAATACATTGTACCCTGCCTGTTCAATTGAACTTCACATGACTCTCGTCATACAATTGTATTTCTATGTATACTTTTGTATTGATTTCCCCAGTAGATAGGGGCTACACTATAAATATGTATGATATCTAGCATGTGTGATATATGTTTAAAACATCTGATTATGTTCTGTCTTTCTTGGGCACTGTTTATGTTACGCAAAGTGGCCC